>NC_057723.1:36342493-36363145 GCF_004010195.1 Chiloscyllium plagiosum
TGATTAAATTAATTTGTTTCAATTATTTAAAAAATTTAAATAAATTGTTAGTTAAAGTAAAATAAAAGTAATCAAATAAATCTGCCATTTGCTTAACATTCCCTCCACACTTTCATCTATATCGTTTTTGTGTATAACAAACAATCAGGGTTCCAGATCCTTGATTCTTGTAGTACACGGATGGACACTGGCCTCCAATCACTCACACAAAATCTGCCAGTATTTCTTGTGTCCAATTAGTAAGCCAGTTTCTGAGCAATCTTGCCAAGTTACCCTGAATTCAATGTGCTTTAACCTTCTCAATCTGTTTCCCATGTGGGATCTTGTCAAAAGCTTTGCTTAAAATCCATATAAATGACATCAACCGAACATGTTGAGGTTGTATAGGATGTTGGGGATGCCTCTTCTGAAGTACTGTGTAGTTCTGGTTGCCCTGCTATAAGAAGGATATTACTAACTTGGAGAAAGGCTCAGAAAAAAACTTACCAGGATGTTGCTGGGAATGGAGGGTTTGAGTTATAAAGATAGGCTGTGACGCTTTTCACTGGAGAGTAGGAATGTTGAAGGGTGACCTTCATTGAGGTTTATAAAGTCATGTAGGCATAGATAAGGTGAAGGATCTTTTCCCCAGGGTGGGAAGTCCAAAACTAGAGGGCATATTTTTAAGATGAAAGGACAAAGATTTAGAAAGGACTTAGGGCAACTTTTTTTACACAAGATGGTGGTTCTTTTGTGGAATGAACTGCCAGAGGAAGTGGTGGATGCAGATACAGTTACAACATTTAATAGACATTTGGAGATTTACATGACTAGGAAAGGTTTTGAGGGACATGGACCATACGCAGCAAGCGGGACTAGTTTGATTTGGGAACATGGTCGGTATGGACGAGTTGGACTGAAGGGTCTGTTTCCACGCTGTATGACTCTACAGCTTTGGAATCTGTTCTAAGAAGGTTCACTTAGCTGACCCTGGAAATGAAGAGGCTGTCTTATAGGGAGAGGTTGAGTAGGTTGGGCCTGTATTCATTGGAGTTTAGAAGAATGAGAAACAACCTTATTAAATATAGAAGATTCATTTGGGATTTGATAGGATAAATGGCAAGGTCATAACTCCTTGCGAAAATCTGAAACAAACACAGAAAATGTTGGAAAAGCTCAGCTGGTCCAGCAGTATCTGTGGAGAGATATAGAGTTAATGTTTTGAGTCTGGTTTTTAATGCTGGCCTAGCTAGTAGCACCAGCATGTTGTGAAAACACTAAGAAAAAGCAAGATAGGTATTGCATGCTGTAAACACATCATGTATGTACTGCAAACGTATAATATTATAAACATTGACTGACCTTGCTGGCCGTGAACATAACCTCTGAGGTGACATTCAGCTGGAAGATGCTTCAGCTTGTTAATTGTTCCTGTTTGTTTAATTCATGAAATACTATGGGGACAGCAAGAGGAACTTCCAGCCTTCAAACTGTTAGCTTAAATTTGAACTCAGCGTGAATGATCTTGAAATCTATATCTTAGTCATACAGCCAAAGTCTTTTCTTGCAAAAAAAAACTTAGAGATAAAATAAAGTATGTAGAATTAATGTGTCAACAGAACAATGCTGGTTGGAAAATTAGATTTCAAACATTTGCTGCAAACTTGCTTCAACAGAAAATCCACAAGAGGTCTTAATTTCATGAGAAAACTGCATGCAAATGTGAACTAGAAATGTCGAGATCATGTACTTGAATGTTTAATTTTAACTGAGATTCACCAATGCCTTTAGAATAGCCTCTGTTTCCTTCCCTTTTAAACATCTTTTGCCAGTCAAACTAACTGCACTGGATGGATCTCCAATTTTCCGTGTTTGCCATGGTAAAGTTCTAAGCTGCCTGTGGAGTCTCAAAAGTTGGAACTTAACTGAAAATCTCCACTTGCTTGAAATTACCTAGTGTTTGCAGTGCAGTTTGTAATTTTACTTTATAAGTCGTCTTTTACGGTTATTTATGTAAAAGTATTCTCTCTCCTACCCATATATGATTAGTGCACTTTGGGTTACAAAATTGATCTGCTTCTTTACAGAATGTGTTCTTGGCTATCATTAATGACACCTATTCTGAAGTCAAGGATGACAAAACATTAAAAGAAGTAGATTTTGACATTTATGATGTGTTCAGAAAGGTAGGAAATTAATTGTGCTCAGTTATTCTGTATACAGGCATTATTTGCATTTTTATTTATGTTGCACATATGAATTTGTTTTGAGAGCTGTCATGGTTGTCAGTAAGTTATTAAGCATATTCTGTGAGAGGTGAGTACTATTTGTTAAGGTGCATTTTCCTTAAATACTCCTTTGCTCTGTCACGTGTTGCTGCCTCTCTCCCTCTGCAGTAGTGGAAGAGGGAACACCAATTCTTCTTGTGATAGGTGATAGAGTTAGAAACATTCTGGTTAGCTTATTACAGCAGCACTAATGAGATTCAAAGTGACTACTTATTCAGGGTAAAAAGAATGTTCTGAACTGTGGAAATTCTTCATGAAACTCTGGCAATCCTCCAGCTGCACTGTCAGGGCCATTTGACTTCTGGCCTTGGTACAAACATGAACAAAGAGCTGAGGTCCAGAATCGCAGTAAGAATCACCAAGTCAGAATTTGACCAACTGTGGTATCAAGAAGCCTTTGAAAAACTGGAGTCGGTGCAAGTCAGGGATTAAATTAATTTGATTCACACTAGCACGAAGGAATATGGTTACGTTTAAAAAAGGAGAAAGTGAGGTCTGCAGATGCTGGAGATCAGAGCTGAAAATGTGTTGCTGGAAAAGCGCAGCAGATCAGGCAGCATCCAGGGAACAGGAGAATCGACGTTTCGGGCATAAGCCCTTCTTCAGGAAATTCCTGAAGAAGGGCTTATGCCCGAAACGTCGATTCTCCTGTTCCCTGGATGCTGCCTGACCTGCTGCGCTTTTCCAGCAACACATTTTCAGCTACGTTTAAAAAAACCCAGCAAAGAACTGCAGATGCTGGAGATCTGAAGGAAACTAAAACAGAAATTGCTGGAGAAACACAGCAGGTCTGGCAGCATCTGTGAAGGGAACAGTTCGAGTCCTTCTTCAGAACTGGTAGCAGCTAGGAAAAGGATATTAATTATGCTGATGACTGAGGGCAAGGCGACTGTTGATAGGAGACCAGGAAAGAAGAGAATATAGTTGGGGTTATTGGATGCCAATCATCTCAGTTCCAGGTCACTATTGCAGGAGATGCTCAGGTTAGGGCCACAGCTCAAACATCTTCAGTTGCTTTAATGACGTTCCTTCCATTCATGGTCAGAAGTAGGCGTGATCACTGATGACTGCACAATGTTGAGCACCATTCAAGTCGTCATACTGAAGCAACTTTTATTCTCATATAGGGAGCCCTGGACAACATTTAGATTTGGGCTGATAAGTGACAATTAACAGTCATTCTATACAAATACCAGGCAAGAAAAAATCTAAGCATTGTCCCTTGAATTGCCACAAACACCATTTTGTCAAAGGCTAGTCTGGTCAGCAATGTCAAATTCCATGAAATAATAAAAACAATCAGACACTATTGTCAGATTTTTCAATCCAGTTTACCCTGAGTACTTTGAGTGTAAAATGCAGAACTAAAATGTTGGAATGCACTTTGGATATAGTGGAAAAATTCAATGAAGGGCCAGAAGGCATGAGAGATTTCAGAGTTGGGGTGGGTGAGGACATTTTGTGACAGAAAACGGAAAAACACAGAATCTGCCTATTTTCCCATCTCAAAGATTTATCTAGATCAATTTTACATTAGACTTACGGCAAAAATAGCAAGAAAATTCATCATCATGAAGACATGGATTTGTTTGGTATAGTCAATGTTTAGGTGATTTCTAAAAATCCCTTTGCAACCTTTAAACCATCAGAATGGGCCAGATCCTTTGGTCTGCAGACAATCATAGATTGGATGTACTCCCAAACATACTTATTGGGAACCTAAAGGAGACTGGGCATGCTGACTCCGAGAATTTTAAACTTTTTATTGGCAGTTCCCAGTCCTGCATGGATATCTCTGACTCTGAGTTACAGTTGGACACTTGGAAGAGGTCTTACTTGCTTACCTGGATCATTACCCAGGGAATGTTAAACTAATTAAAAGCTTGCATAACTCTTTGATGACAATGGGCTACTGCACAGCGCCAGGGACCCGGGTTCAATTCCTTGGGACTTGGGCGACTGTCCATGTGGAGTTTGCATGTCTCCCCATAGCTGCGAGGTTTCCTCCGGGTGCTCTGGTTCCTCCCACAGTTCAAAAATATGCAGGTTAGTTGAATGGACCATGCTGAATTGTCCATAGTGTTCAGGGATGTGTAGGTTACGTGCATTAGTCAGGAGTAAGTGTAGGGGAATAGGTCTGGGTGGGTTACCTCTTGGAAGGTCACTGTGGACTTGTTGAGTCGAATGGCCTGTTTCCACACTGTAGGGATTCTATGAATAATCACAAAATGGATTACTCTAATAACCCACTCCTCTCCCCAGAAATGCTATCCTAACATCGGAGTCTTCTTGACACATTGCCACCCTTCATGTGACTCTCCAAAAGGTCTCCTATGGCACCCTACCATGTTATTACCCTGCTTGGCTACCATTCCACCCAACTACCAGCCTATCCACTTGCATTCATTTACTTACACACTTGAAAATTACTTCAACTTCCTGAACATTTTTTGATGTGATAGTGAATCAACCCTTTGCAAAATATGGCAGCTATTCTATTATGGGAAAAGGCATGTGGCTTGGCTTTCCCAGATACTGTAAAGAAGGATTCTGATATCAGATACTCTCCACATTCATGAAGATGCTGCAAAAGGATGTCCCAGAGTCATAGAGATGTACAGCATGGAAACAGACCCTTCGGTCCAACTCATCCATGCTGACCAAATATCTTAGCCTAATCTAGTCCCATTTGCCAACACTTGGCCCATATCCAAGTTCAAAAGTGTGGTGCTGGAAAAACACAGCAGGCCAGGCAGCATCCGAGGAGCAGGAGAATCGACGTTTCGGGCATAAGCCCTTCTTCAGATTCCTGAATTCCTGGCCTGCTGTGTTTTTCCAGCACCACACTTTTCAACTCTGGTCTCCAGCATCTGCAGTCTTCGCTTTCTCCTACTTGGCCCATATCCCTCTACACCCTTTTTCATATACCCATCCAGCTGTCTTTTAAATGTTGCAATTGTACCAGCCTCCACCACTTCCTCTGGCAGTGCATTCCATACACACACATAGAAAAAGTTGCCCCTTAGGTCCTTTTTATATCTTTCCCCTCTCACCCTAAACCTATGCCCTCTAGTTCTGGACTCCCCCACCCCAGTGAAAAGACTTTGTCTATTTATCCTATCCATGCCCCCTCATAAATTTCTAAGGTCACCCATCAGCCTCTGATGCTCCAGGGAAAACAGCCCCAACCTATTCAGCCTCTCCCTTTAGCTCAAGTCCTCTAACCCTGGCAACATCCTTCCCATCATGAGACCAGAATTGCACACAATACTCCAAAAGTAGCCTAACCGACATCCTGTGCAGCCACAACTTGATCACCCAACTCCTATACTCAATACTCTGACCAATAAATCAAGTATGTTTTTCCCTCATTTTTGAAGGCAGCCCGTTTTCTAGCTGCCCCATTACTTGTGAACATCTGCCCCCAATCAACTTTTGAAAGATCTTGCATAATAGCATTAAAATTGGCCTTCCTCCAATTTAGAACTTCAACATTTAGATCCGATCAATCCTTTTCCATCACTATTATAAAACTAATAAAACTATGGTCACTGGCCCCAAAGTGCTCCCCCACTGACACCTCAGTCACCTGCCCTGCCTTATTTCCCAAGAGTAGGTCAAGTTTCCACCTTCTCTCGTAGGTACAACCACATACTGAATCAGAAAATTTTCTTGTACACACTTAACAAATTCCTCTCCATCTAAACCTATGGCAGTCCCAATTTATGTTTGAAAAGGAGATAGCTGAAATCTCCTTCCAAATTTGTTTCTCAATTTCCCTCTGACTATTAGGGGGTCTATAATACAATCCCAATAAGGTGATCATCCCTTTCTTATATCTCAGTTCCACCCAAATAACTTCCCTGGATGTATTCCCAGGATTCAGAGCTCAGTTTGTAACATCAAAATGCAGGACTGGGAGAAGCAAACAGTGTTTGCCATTCCTTGCAGATTCAGGCTAATATATAGGAAAAAAATTGTTCTCCCTGGATATTAATGGTTATATTACCTGTTCATATGAATAAACAGGTTTTAAAAAGTTATATTTGTCAGTGGAATACAACGATGCAGTAAGAGCTTCTGGGCTTACAATTCAAAATAAATATAAATTTTATCTCCTAAATGTGAAGGGTGACTTCTAATGTAATAAAATGGAGATTGTTTAGATGGTCACTTTAATAGATGAAGTATTGTGGTGTGTTATTCATTACAGGGCTACTATAGCTTCCTTTTGAGACTCAATCTAAAAAAACCATCATCTCTTGCCCAACGGCCGGCTGTCTCCAAGGGTGGCAAGGAAACTCAGAAAGCTCCAGAGGATGATTTTGAGAAGTATGACCCAAATTCTGCATTTTAATTTTGGTACCTTTCAATCCACCTCCAGTGTCACTTTTTGTAGACTTAAGCAGATGGAAACATCAAAGGCATGTATGGTCAGGAATTTCCTCAGCATTACTCCAACTTTCGCACTGTAACTCTGCTGTATTTTTTTCACCCTCTCAGTGAAATCACAGCAACGTCAAGGAACTACCTGTATCATAATTTATCATTGGCTTTGCAAATAAAACTAATGTGTGAAATGCTTCCACAGAGGCTGGTACCTTGTCACCCTTTATTTACACATGGAGAGTCCTTGACACTAATTCGGCTCCCTCAGAGCCAGCTGTCAGAGAGAACAGGATGTCTGATGCTTCTGTTTACATCTGTCAGCCAGGGCTCCCTGATTGGACCAGACTAACAGCCCCAATCAGGGAACTCATACTCTATGAAGTCTACCTGGTTGTCCTTCTTACAATCAGTTGAATGTGAAACTGATGCGAACATGCAAAGTCGTGCAGCATTGCACTGAGTACTTAATGAGGGCTGCGTCTACTTGCCTGAGTTCTGTGTAGAGTTAGCTAGAATATTTGAGTTCTCTTTAACAACTTATATTGACTAAATTGAGATATAAACAAAAAGAATAGGAATTAATCAACAACTGTTTTAGCTTATGCTGCTTTTCATGAATATGCATTGGGTAAATTGTCAACTTGGCTCAGGTTTGCTAATGCTTCTGAGGGAGAATGCTGCAATTTCAAAGACCATTCTATACCTTAAACACATAGCAGGTGATTTTATTTGGGAGTCAGTCATTGAAAGCAAAATGTTTCCAGAGCGCCAGCAATTTCAGAGTGTGTTCTCATTTCTGCTGGGATGTCTCTAAAACACCACTGCAACTGACTTGTGTGGGGTTCTGCTGCATGGCATCAACACTGTGCAGATATCATGGAAGGAATGGTTGCCTTTACAGATGTTGGAACCATGCGCTGCTGCCTCACAGCACCAGGGGCCCGGGTTCGATTCCATCCTTGGGTGACTGTCTAGTTGGAGTTTGCACTTTCTCTGTATATGCATGGGGTTATTCGGGGTGCTCTGGTTTTCTCTCACAGTCCAAAGATGTGCATGTAAGATGGATTGGCTATGTTAAATTGCCCATAATGTTCAGAGATGTGTAGGTTAGGTGGATTAGCCATGGGAAATGTAGGGTTACAGGGTCAGATTAGGGGTGTGTGTCTAGGTAGGATGCTCTTGGAAGGTCAATGTGGACTCAATGGACTGAAAATCCTGCCTCCACACTGTAGGGCTCTATAGTTCATGCAGGAATCATAAGTACCATCGTAGCCATAATGATGGTTATCTCCCCACTCTCCTTTTATCTTTGGTTGACCATAAAGATTAGAATTGCAAATAGAAGTCCTGCAGTCTCCCCTCCCACTGATCATTAAGAGCGCTGAAGTTCATTCCATTAGCAGCACAATTGTACGGTGGGAATGCAGTGTGTTTTCTTCTCTTATAATGACAGTGAGTCTAGATCCTCATCAGCCTCTCAATAAATGCCTACTTAGGTGCCAGGAAGCCATCTGGATCAGATTGCCCCAAGTTGTTGCAGCCTGAAAGCAGACCCATGCATGTGCCAAAAGTCCTTGATTGGACAAGGCAACCATCTATCTTGCGTGTTGTAGCCTTTGGATTAGGTTAGGTAAGAAAGCACCTTCATTAATTGGGTGTAAGGCAAAATTAAGCATTATGCAGCAAACCTACTGCAATATGTGACACCCTTGAGTGCCTAATTGGAATTAAACGAAAGGTTGTATATAATTAAAATTGTACAATTATTATGGAGTACTGGCAGAATAAAGTTGGCACAGCAGCTTTCAGTCAAATACGTGTATTAAATATCGTGGTACAGAATATGGATTGACTGTTTTGGCATTGGGTGAACCATTGTGCCCAATGACAGAATAATAGGAAGTCTAAAGAGAAGGTAAAAACAATTTGCACATAAAAGTGGCCTCAGAAAGTAAATTAGTTATAATTTCCTTGGAGAACAAAACGTGTTGTGTGCTCATGGAGTGGTTCCTACCTGAACAACAATAAAAACAGAACTTTCAAACATCTGATCATGGTGAGATACAGTTCATGGCACAGCAATGATTATATTGTATGGACGTACCAGATTAGATGTTAGCACTGTTGAGCTGCCTAACCACGGTTAAGCTGGCAAGGGCAATGCTAAAATTTGTGTCAGAGGCATCTAATAAAGTCGGCTGGATGTTTAGGTAGGAATTGGTTTGGCTCAAACAGCTCCCATCATTGCTGAGCCAATTGACATTTAGTATCAAGATACAGATAAGTTGGGGTTCACTCATACCCTTAACGTTGAGCATATTTATGGAAGTCTGGTGCTACTCAAGACTAAGTTCTAGAATGGGTTTAAATTAGAAAATCTGAGAATGATTTGAAGGTGCCAGTAGGGTGGACAAAGTTTAAAAAAATCACACAACACCAGGTTATAGTCCAAAAGGTTTATTTGGAGGCACTAGCTTTCGAAGCACTGCTTCTTCATCTGGTGGTTATAGAACCGAATCATATGCCTTCAAATAAACCTGTTGAACTATAACCTGGCGTTGTGTGATTTTTAAAGTCTGAGAAGGCTTCATCTTTGATCCACAATTTTGCAAGTGCTAGTAATCAGCTCAGAGTGTTATTTTGATGTCTGGAAACAGTGCAATACCGGATAAATTGCAAATAATGTATATACTATAGAGAAAATGAAATAACCACAAAGAAATATTGTTGTGGTTACTTTATATAGTAAGCCCATGTTTGATTTTCAAAATGTTAATGATCTCATAGTGAAAATGTTACACTAAGTGCATCTTACGAAATGTCATAATTATGAAGTATTTATTTAATAAACATGAATATGAAAGTAGTGAATAAAATGCTAATATAAATGATGACTTGTTTTTCATTAATGCTTCTAGGGATGAAGATGAAGAGGATAAACATACAGAATCTAAATTGGTGAGATATATATATAATAAAGTTGCTTGATATCCAGTATTGCTTGGAGGTCTTACATTTTGAAGGATTGTGTAAAATAGATTTATTTCAGGTTTTGTGGTTACTTTAAAAGAGGTATTTGAAAGCTCACCATGGAATTAGAATTTTTTTAAACAAGGTTTTCTCTAAATCACATGACTGATAACTCCTAGCTTTGTTGTAAAACCCTGCTGTTTTGGACAGTGACTGGGTGGGAAAGGTGTTTATTTTATCTCGTTTGGAGGGAAGCAAGACCAGGATGAATTGGAGGGAATTCTGTTAAAAAGCTCCCCAACTGCTCTTTCTAATTTCTGGGGGGGGGGAAAAAACCCTCTTTTAGAGCTCTGGCTGAAACCTATTTATTATTTTGAAAGCATGATTGAAGGAAGTTTCAAGGAAGTATTTTCTGAGCATGCTGTGTCTTCAACATTTCAGTGGTTTAACCCTGAGATTAGCGAATTGACCACATGTGCCAGAACATACAACAACCACTCCAGAACTGTCAGTGGTCATTTTTGAAAGTAAAAGGATAAAACAATGAGCCAAAGGTCATATTTCCTCAGAAAGTCAATCCCTATGGGGAAGTCTTGCTTTGTCCTGTTTTACTGAAGAGAGTGAGGTTTGTGTGTGGGTTTTGGGGATATTTTGAGGGATAACTATGTATATTTCCAAATTACTGACTGAATATGTCAACCAATTTTGGCATCTTTATTGAATGATTTTTTAATAATAAACTGATTA
The DNA here is from genome assembly GCF_004010195.1 of Chiloscyllium plagiosum. Lineage (NCBI taxonomy): Eukaryota > Metazoa > Chordata > Chondrichthyes > Orectolobiformes > Hemiscylliidae > Chiloscyllium > Chiloscyllium plagiosum. Next base: position 36,352,867 of record NC_057723.1, read on the forward strand.
TTGTGTTTATTTTAAAAGTAACAGGTTGATATGTCTTTTTGTTTAAAACTGATATAGATATTTAATTGGTCAGTTAGGAGGTAGTTAGAAAAAGTGTCTTGATTTTGTGTTGTGATCTATTGAGTAGCGGGTTAGAGAGATGTGCACTCCTCCAACCTTCTTCATAGCAATCGGATTAGATAATTCATGTTGCTTTCTGCTTAAAAATAATGCAAAGGTAGTAGTTAATCTGAATAGGCAGGCATATTATCATCATGTCAGGATATGCTGAGTAATGAAAATGCTCTTTGTCTTTTACTTATCCTTATCAAGGTAATGCAAGATTAATCCTCTGTTGTATAATCTCTTTGAACATTTTTATATAAACCATTAGGTTATAATCAATTTAGAGGGCTGTAAAGATGACATGTCTTTGTTAAGATTAAGTAATTTGTCAAGAATTCATATTCTAAACATTATATTTGACTATGAAAAAGAATGAATTATTAGGTAAAATGTAACATGGGCAACCATTCCATCTTTGTAATTGCAAAAACCAAACTAGTATCCTCACTCAATAGGGAAAGCACCTTAAAACGGATAAATTGTCTGTGTCAGGGCTAGATCCTTCAGCAGGGCTGTCCCTAGGCCTTCCTGACATGGTAGTATTCAGCTTGAGACAAGAATGTAGCAGGGTTCCCAACCACTTACTTTCTCATCTGAATAAACATGCCCCACCTCCATGCAAATTTGGGGGAGGGCTTAACATATCAGTCCTGACACTGCCTTTGATCTTTTAGGAATATTGTGCTTCTTCACTTAATGTAATTGCAACAACTCTATTTGTTCTTCCACGTTGTTCCTATATATCAGGGATTTCCAAACTTTATTTTATGGTGGCCTAGAATTAAACCTTGAAAATTGTCACAACCCCTCAGTGGAGACTGAGTGTGGAGTAGGCAATGGAGCATTGAGTGGGGGAACCTGTAAAAGGCCAGCTCTTATAAATTGATCAGAAATCCATGGTTGCCCAATGCGGTCTCAGAGTTTGGTACCCCAAAATTTCAGCTTGCATCCCAGTTGGACCCACACTTTTGGAAGCCCTGCTATCTATGGTGAAAAACAAAGAATTAGCGCTGATCCTTAGGATTCTATATCAATGCCTCCTCAGTACATCTCTTGGTTTGTTTTGCAGCTTTGGTCACTGTTGCTCTGCCTCTCACCACAGTAAACGGCTGGAAGAATTGCCATAAAGAGAAAAGGGCATAGTCAGAAACCTTGTGAGGGTTCAGGACAAACACCTTAAAAATTATCTACATTGGAAAAATGACAATGTGTTTGAAGGAAAATGTCTCCTGAAACCTTGCCTGCATTTTAGCTGAGGCCCCTTTAAATACTACTAAAAGTACTGGCTTTTCAGATTCCACTGCACACGCTTAGTAGGCAGCTAGAAGAACCGGTGGTGGCATTGTGAGGTCTTACCTTCATTATTTGCACATATCAATGATCCCCAGACTGATTAAAGTGGGATCTCTGGCTTCTGAATTGGGTTCTATCTGATGAATCAGAACAAGTAAATAATCAATGAGAATCAGGAAATAATCCTTCATCAGACTTTTGTTACATTTTTGCCCCATTTTGGGTGTTAAGTGGGTAAACATGAAAATTATCTGCTAAGTTTTATATTAATAATTATTTTAAAAATGTTTGCAAGGGAAATAAGAGAAAAAGTTAAAATAATAACACAATGTAAGAAATAATCGATAATTCGATAAAGATGGAAACATCAGATTGGCCAATGGGCTGAGGAGTGGCACATGGAGTTTAATGTAGATAAATGTGAGGTGCTGTATTTTGGAAAAGCAAATCAGAGCAGGACTTATGCACTTAATGGTAAAGTCCTGGGGAGTGTTGCTGAACAAATAGACCTTGGAGTGCAGGTTCATAGTTCCTTGAAATTAGAGTCACAGGTAGATAGGATAGTGAAGGCGGCATTTGGTATGCTTTCCTTTATTGGTCAGTGCATTGAGTATCAAAGTTGGGATGTCATGTTGCAGCTGTACAGGACATTGGTTAGTCCACTTTTGGAATATTGCATGCAGTTCTGATCTCCATCCTATCAGAAGGATATTGTGAAACTTGAAAGGGTTCAGAAAAGATTTACAAGGATGTTGCCAGGTTTGGATGATTTGAGCTATAGGGAGAGGCTGAATAGGGAGAGGTTGTTTTCCCTGGAGCGCAGAGGCTGAGGGGTGACCTTATAGACGTTTATAAAATCATGAGGGGTATGAATAGGATAAAGAGACAAGGTGTTTTCCCTGGGATGGGGGAGTCCAGTTCTAGAAGGCATAGATTTATAGTGAGAGGGCAAAGATACAAAAGGGACCTGAGGGGCAACATTTTCATGCAGAGGGTGGTGCATGTATGGAATGAGCTGCCAGAGGAAGGGGTGGAGGCTGATATAATAACAGCAAAAAGAGCAGCTGAATGGGGACATGAAGAGGAAGGGTTTAGAGGGATATGGGCAAGTGTTGGCAAATGGGACTTGATTAGATTAGAATATCTGGGTGGCATAGACAAGTTGACCAAAAGGTCTGTTTCCGTGTTATATATCTCTATGACTCTATATATTTATGGGTTTTATGCTACGTACTCTATTCTAATTTACACTTTTATACCAGATGCACGATCCACATGATTCACAGATCTTAGTTATAAAAATATTGCTGATTCTCACTGCATGACTAAAAAAGTACATCATTTTCGGCAACTACATCAAGCAAGTTTACTAATGAGACTGACCACTGTTAGTGTTATTAAATATCATTGCTAAATGTAGCAGCAGTTCATTGTCTTGCATGTTCATGCAGCAACAAATAATTCAACAAATTATTATTTTCAATTATCTTAGTCCTTTTTTTGTTTTTGAACAGAGAATACTACATCGACAAAATATTGCAAATAAATATTATTATACTGATGCTGCACAAGAACCCATTGCCGAACCCAAGCCTGCAAAGAATTTAAATCAACAGATTTCTGCTAAAGACTATCAATTGTGAGTCAGTTTAAACATTTCCTATACACATGCTGGGTTACAGGTAGTACAGCATCAGAATGACAACATCATTAGTCTGTTAGAATTTAATTTCCAGTTTCCTTAGGTACTTGGAATTCTGTCTAGAAATCAAAACAACAGGGGAGAATTCTGGAGGACACAAAGTCTGAGGAAGTGGGAAACACTACAAATCAAGAAAAGCTTTATTTAATTCATGATGATAATATGAATGTCCCTGCAGAGGCTATAAATAAGCAATGGGAAAATATTTACATTGTCATTTATGTCAATTAGTAATTCAAACAGTCAAGATTTTGAAAGAGGAACAGTAAGAAATTATTTAGTTAGAAAATATACTGAAACTAGAAATTGTGGTAAAACAAGAAGTGGTATATACAAGTTCAAACAATAATAATATTGATTCAATAAGAATGTGCACAGGGTATAAAATTATAGCTGCATAGAAAAATGATCACAAAATAAACATCTGTCAAGACGGCAATGAAAATAATTCCTCAAACATTCTATGTATAAAGACGAGTCTTAGCAATAGAAGGTAGAGACATCTTTACTAAAGACAGGTTGAGCTAATGTACAAAGGATATACAGTATTTAATGGGAAAGGGACAGGAAAGGATATGTGAAAACATCTTCGAAGAGGAGACAGAGTGCGCAACCAAGGCAAGCCTTTTGGGACCTGCTATGACTAGATGGAGACTGCAACAACGGATGACAGACACTAAAGAAAGAGAATAAAATATAAATATATTCTCTGAAGGGATGAATCAGGAGCTTTGTAGTCCAATCAGACAAGTTCATACAGGAAGAGGTGAGATTCTGGACACAATATTGGATTTCCAAATGAAGCAATTGCTCAAATGTGTCACTAATAGTGTCAGAATTTTATTCCTTTAAAGAAGACTCCGAGTTAAACTTAGAAAGCTAACCAAGTGTTATCAACTATCCGATCAACCAAGATTCAAGTTTCACCAATACATTGGGATGTTCAGCTTGTAAGAAGAATTTAAGACAGATGTACAACTGTGACAAGTAGTATTAATACAGATAGGGAAGGCTTGTGTAGGCAGCTCCTTGTCCCTTTGTTGCTTCTTTCCTTCATGCTGAAGTCTTCTCAAATTCTGGAGTGTTTGTTTCTCTCACGCGTTTGAGCTGTGTATTTCTCCAGAGCCATACGTCATTTATAAAAACAAAAGACATGCCAGAAAATGTCATTAGGTCAGATAAGTTCTTGGGAGAGTAGCAGAGTTAATATTTCAGTTCAATAATCTTTCATCAGAACTGTAAAGAAATAAAGGGTAAGAGCTGTTAAGCCACTGGAAGAGAGACGCTGCATAAAGAACAAAGTTCTGTGATAAGGTGGAGGCCAGATGAGTTTAAATAACAAAAGGCTATTCTTATGAAAAGAATAGTAATACATATAATGAAGAAACAGGTTTGTACAAATAGGTGTGAAAACCATTAGAAAACAACATGAAGGGACAAAGATAGAAGGTGAAGATCAATACAAAAAAAAAGCCAAAGGGGAAAAATCAAAAGCACATGAACAAAATAAAGGTTAAAGTTATGATCTTGTTGAATTTAAAGTCCAGAAGGCTGTAGAGAGCCAAGTTGAAAGTTCCTCAACTTGTGATGAGCTTCACTTGTATGTGTAGCAGGGCCATGGTTAGAATGAACTAATGGCAGCAAGGTGAAGAATTAAAATTATTAGCAACTGGTCATGCTACAGAAAGAACAGAGGTGTTACTTAAAATGGTCATTCAGTCAGTATTCTGTATGTGCAGTTCTGAGAAGGCCATATTGTAGACTGCAAATGCTGGGACTAAATTGAAAAAAATTTAGGTAAACGGCTATTCCCCTTGGAAGGAGTGTTGTGGCCTTGGACATTGAGAAGGAAGGAGGTGCATCTCCTAAGCTTGCATGGAAAGGTGCCATACAGAGGAGAGGGGCTGTTGGCAGTGACTGAGAAATGAGAGAGGTTGCCACGGAGGGAACAGGCTGTACTGAATGCTGAAATAAATGCTTGGGAGAACAAAACTTAAAAATTGCTAAAAAGGGATAGAAGATTCAAACTGTGCAAGACAAAAAGCTTCAACTTGTCTTTTTTTTTTAGGAATACTGAGAGAACAGGAGCTGATGGAAATGGCAGATAATGATCCTTTTGAATACGGAGGGTAGTAGGGTGAAAAGTGAGGACAAGGGGAACTTCTTCATGGTCTTGGATGAAGGTGAAGGGAGGAGAGCAAGAAGTGTGTGAAATAGCTTGAACACAATGGAGAGACCTTAAAGGTCACAGAGGGGTAGGTCAGAAAAATATGGCGAATGCATAGTAATGAGTGAATCCTGATGAACAGAAGGAATCAGAGGAAAGGGAAAAGGAGGAAGGATCCAGAGGGATTTTGGTACCTATATGCTGCTAAAGATTAGGATCCTTCACATCTGCAAGGAAGATAAAAAGTATTTGGTTAAAACACCAGATGTGGCAGAAGATGAAATGAAAGTCTGGACCAGCACATCTTTCAGAGAGGATAGTGTTACATATGGGAGAAATGAAGAATGTGCATGTGCCAATGCAAGCCAGTGAAAATGTATCTTAGGAGGTGTTGAGGGTAATGGCTTGAGGAGTTCTGGACGTCTTGGAGGATGTCACCTTAAAGCATAAAAAGGATGAGAATATTATAGAGGTCCAAACGACATGGCCTATGGTGGGATGTATGTGAGAAAATGGTAAGTTATGTAGCAGGGCTCATCTTAATGTCAGGAGCATCTCATTCCACTGTTTATACGTTTTTTTACAAGTAATGTGGTGAGATTTTCACTAGTCAGCAGCGAGATGCCAATTGACAGTGATTTAGGTTTATTAATTGCCTTATTAAACACACAACTCATCTCATTAAAGGTCCACCTCCCATCTTCGCAAACCCATCCAACAGCAAAATGATGGGAAAATCTGACCTGGAAACCAGAGCGTGCACCTTGTGGATTTGCCACTTACTCTATATTTGAAATTCAGGCATGGTTAGGTGCACGTTTAATATCGAATTGGCAGACTGCAAAAAAAATGTGTCCTAGCTCTCAAAATGGGCCTTTTATTGTAACTGTTCAGCGCACACACACACTGGCTGGTTGCCTAATTTCCACATAGGCAGGTTGGAACCTATTCCAACATTTCTAAAAATATGCAAATCAATATGACTCTTAAACAGAAAGCATGTAAACCTCTTTTCTAAAGCTTGTTTTGTTCCTCTAGACTTCCTCACTCAATCTTGTTCAAGTCCAGGGCAGAAGCTGAAAGGATTCTACTGTTGCCTTTCCAATCTTTAAAACTATAATTTTGGTTATAAACTATCAAACTGCTTCAAATTGGGGGACACGAAAATGAGTGGCATAAAGAGCAATGCAGAGAATGAAAAAATTAGGAAATCATGAGTCAAATTTGCAAAAGCAAGAATTGTTCAGAAAGCAATGCCGTGGGAAGTTCTTCATTTATTGCAAGAAATTGTATAAATCTTCATTATGAAGGAGAATACCCATCAACTGGAAATGTGCAATTCCACAAATCAAACTCTCCATTATGTTACATTCAAGATTCCTGAGTTGTAAAATCTATTCAATCACATATGGCCAACGTGATGAGATCTAATAACCATATTTGTTACTGTTTTCTTAGTTTGTTGCTGCGCACAGGTCACCTGGAGGAGAGAATGAATGAAATGAATTCTAAAATACTTTCAATTATGGAACAGCTTGAGAAGCAAAAATCTTTACAGAACAGAAAACCAATTACACCAATATCAGAGAGTGAGTTTACATTGTTCTAGTTTGGTAATATTTTAAAGTACATTTTTTCTTCTGATGATTTCACAGGTTTACACATAAGCAAATCTGGTCATCCACAGTCAGTCAGTCATATTTTTAAACGCGTCTTTCATAGAGTTGGGTGATCTTGAGGGTTAAATTTAGTCACATTTGTAATAACAATAGCAAATAGACATTGTCCCTATTATAATACCAGCCTTTGAAATTTATACATTAAACTGAAAGGAGTTTTAATGGGTTCGGATATACTTAACAATACACAAGAATTAAACTAAACATGTTCAGCAAACCTAAAATAGTACCATAATCAAAGGTAGATGTAAATAGCAACATCTTTTCAATAAATACCTTTCATTAATGCATTTGACAAAAACTAAAATATACTTCAATTTTGACTTTCTACCAAAGTTTCCCATCAACAGTATTTCTGTTGTTGATCCTTTCCAACAATTTCAGAAATTACCTGCATTGTACAGTGTGTTTCAACATCAGCTGTGATTTCACTTCAAAGGTTTCTCCCAGTCATAGAGATGTACAGCACGGACACCGAGCCTTCGGTCCACCTCGTCCATGCCAACCAGATATCCTAAACTAATCTAGTCCCATTTGCCAGCACTTGGCCCATATCTCTGTAAACCCTTCCTATTCACATACCCATCCAGATATCTTTTAAATGTTGTAATTGTACCAGCCTTCACCACTTCCTCTGACAGCTCATTCCATACACGTGCCACCTGTAGGTCCCTTTTAAATCTTTCCCCTTTCACCCTAAACCTATTGCTTCTAGTTGACTCCCCCACCCCATGGAAAATACCTTGTCTATTTACCCTAACCATACCCCTCGTGATTTTATAAACCTCTATAAGGTCACCCCTCAGCCTCCAACGCTCTAGGGAAAAAACAGCCCCAGCCTATTCAGCCTCTCCCTCTCGCTCAAATCCTCCAACCTGGCAACATTCCTGTAAATCTTTTCTGAACCCTTTCAAGTTTCACAACACCCTCCCTACAGCAGGGAGACCAGAATTGCACATAATATTCCAAAAGTGGCCACACCAATGTCTTGTACAGCCATAACATGAACTCCTAACTCCTATACTCAATGCTCTGATCAATAAAGAAAAGCATACTAAACACTGTCTTCACTATCCTATCTACCCGAGATTCCACTTTCAAGGAACTACGAAACTGCACTTCAAGGTCTCATTGTTCAGCAACATTCTCCAGGACCTCACCACTAAATCCTGCCCTGATTTGTTTTTCCAAAAGGTAGGACCTCACGTTTATCTAAATTAAACTCCATCTACCACTCATCAGCCCATTGGCCCATCTGATCAAGATTCCGTTGTACTCTGAGGTAACCTTCTTTGCTGTCCACTACACCTCCAATTTTGGTGTCTTCTGTAAACTTACTAACTATACCTCCTATGTTCACATCAAAACCGTTTGTATAAATGACGAAAAGCAGTGGACCCAGCACTGATTATTGGCCACGGACCTCCAGTCTGAAAAGCAAACTTCCACCACCACCCTCTGACTTCTACCTTAGCGATAGTTCTGTATCCAAATGACTAGTCCTCCCTGTATTCAAAAAGATTTAACCTCGCTAACCAGTCTACCATGAGGAACCTTGTCGAATGCCTTACTGAAGTTCATATAAATCACATCCACTGCTCTGCCCTCATCAATTGTCTTTGTTACTTCTTCAAAAAAACTAATGAAGTTAGTGAGACATGATTTCCCATGCACAAAACCATGTTGACTATCCCTAATCCTGTCCCTCCAACACTTGCCCGCCACCCATGTCAGACTCACCAGATGATAGTTTCCTGGCTTTTCCTTACCACCTTTCTTAAACAGTGGCACCATGTTAGCCAACGTCCAGTCGTCCGGCACCTCACCTGTGACCATCGATGATCCAAACATCTCAGCAAGTCACCCAGCAATCACTTCCCTAGCTTCCCAAAGAATTACCTAGAGATCATGTCCTATAGCTAAGGAATTGAGACATACATAGGAATAGCACATTATTTTGAATTTCGAGTGCTTTTGGAGTTGTACTCATCCAGGGAAGTGTTTCTGAAAATGTTCTGCTGTATAAAAGCCAAATTTGACTAGGTGTGGCATTAGGAAGTTCTCATCAAGTAAAATGAAAGGACTGCTTTGAAGGAAAGGACTAACTGAAACGGTCTTGGTTTTGGAAGCATTGGATTAGCCATTTGAGAAGTTATTAGTAATACAAACATGATTTAATGAACTAAATTTAGTGCTTAAAATATATTAACAAGCCAAATTCAACCAAGTGCAGCATTAAGAAGTTCTAGTAAAACTGAAGATGAATGACAATTAAAGGGAGGGCTCATGCCAAGTGTGGGGAGACAGTAAGGACTCCAGATGCTGGGAGTCCGAGTCAATAGATGTGAAACAGGAAGAGCATGGCAGGTCAGACAGCATCTGAGGAGTAGGAAAGTCATCATTTCAGGCCAGAACCCTTCATCAGGACGTGTGGATTTTTTGGGTGGTTGTGGTTGTTGGAGGTCGGTTGTCTTGGTTTCAGGGATCTCTGGGGGAGTTCCTCAGGGTAGCATCCAGGGTAATGTTACTTGCCATTTGTCAGCCCATGCCTGGATATTACCCAGATCTTGCTGTATTTGAACATGTGCTGCTTCAGTACCTGAGGAGTTGCCAATGGTGCTGAACATTGCGCAATCATCAGTGAACATTCCCACTTCTGAACTTAAGATGGTTCAGCCGAGGGCACTGCCTGGGAAGCTCCTTGTGCTCTGGTTACTTGCCTTTGACAGTCACAGCCAGCTCCCTGTGTGACAGATGTGGCTTCAGTGAAGTGCTCCCTCCCCCCCCCCCCCCAATTCCCATTGATTGCAGTTTTTCTAAGGATGTTACAGGGAAGGTTTGAGTTATAAGGAAAGTCTAGTTAAGCAGGGACTTTTTTCACTGGATCATAGGAAGTTGAAGTGCAACCTTATAGAGGTTTATAAAATTATGAGGGATATTGAAAAGGTGAATATATAGAATACAGCACAGAACAGGCCCTTCGGCCCACGATGTTGTGCCGAACATTTGTCCTAACTTAAGCACCATTATTGTACCTATCCAATTGCCGCATAAAGGTCACCAATGATTCTGTCTCTGCCACTCCCACAGGCAGCGCATCCCATGCCCCCACTACTCTCTGGGTAAAGAACCTACCCCTGACATCCCCCCTACACCTTCCACCCTTCACCTTAAATTTATGTCCCCTTGTAACACTCTGTTGTACCGGGGAAAAAGTTTCTGACTGTCTACTTTATCTATTCCCCTGATCATCTTATAAACCTCTATCAAGTCACCCCTCTTCCTTCGCCTTTCCAATGAGAAAAGGCCTAGCACTCTCAACCTATCCTCGTA
>NC_057723.1:36365940-36385280 GCF_004010195.1 Chiloscyllium plagiosum
ATATTGGTGCCCTTCTGGTTCAGGTGCAACCTGTCCTGTTTGTACAGGTCCCACCTTCCCCAGGATGCAGTCCAATTGTCCAAATATCTGAAGCCCTCCCTCCTACACCATCCTTGCAGCCACGTGTTCAACTGCACTGTCTCCCTATTCTTTGCCTCACTGTCACGTGGCACCGGCAACAACCCAGAGATGACGACTCTGTCTGTCCTAGCTTTTAGCTTCCAGCCTAACTCCCTGAGCTCCTGAATGACCTCCCCACCCCTCTTCCTACCTATGTCGTTGGTGCCAACGTGCACCACGACTTCTGGTTGCACACCCTCCCCCTTAAGGATTCTGAAGACACAGTCCGAGACGTCTCAGACCCTGGCACCCGGGAGGCAACAAACCATCCGAGAGTCTCGCCCATGTCCACAGAACCGCCTGTCTGTCCCTCTAACTATAGAGTCTCCTATAACTAGCGCTCTCCTCCTCTTCCCCCTTTCTCTTCTGAGCCTCAGAGCCGGACCTCATGCCAGAGACCCGGTCACTGCAGCTTACCCTTGCTAGGCCATCTCCCCCCAACAGTATCCAAAGCGGTATACTTATTGTTGAGGGGAACGACCACAGGCGATCCCTGCACTGTCTGCTTCCTCCCCTTCCCACCTCTGTTACCCAGCTACCTCTGTTCTCTGACGTAACTATGTCCCTGTAGCTTCTATCACCCTCTCAAATAATCCTCAGTTCATCCAACTCCAGCTCCAGTTCCCTAACACGTTCTGTGAGGAGCTGGAGCTGACTGCATTTCCTGCAGATGAAGTCGGCAGGAGCATTGGTGGTCACCCCTACCTCAAACATTCCACTGCGCTGCCATTACTCTACACTTAGTCTCCAAAACAAGAACAGAGTAGCTTACCTGTGGACTTTAAAGTTAAGTTAGAGGAGGAGGATGGGATGGGATGGGATGGGAGGGAGGCCCTACTTGTAGGGCCTGGGGTCTAGAACACACCCACTCAAATATCAATCACTTACCTTCGCGACCAGCTCTGCGCTCCAACTTCACTTCCGCCCATATCCCGCCGCTCTCTGCTGTGAATAGCAAAGATCTTTTCTCTAAGTTTGGGGAGTTCAAAACTAAGGGGCATAATTTTAAGGTGAGAGGAGAAAGATTTAAAAGGGCTCTGAGGGGCATCTTTTTCTCAAAGTGGGTGGTTTGTATATGGAATGAACTGCTAGAGGAAGTAGTAAATACAGGTACAGCTACAATGTCTAAAAGACATTTGGTCAGTTACATGAATAGGAATGATTTAAAGGGATATGGGCTGGAGCAAGTTCCTCCACATAAATTTCTTGTGGGGCCTATGTGAGAATACTTTAGAATGTGCAATTTAATGATGTTCAAACAATCATTGCACACCTGAAGTCTTCCTAGATCAATCTAGCATGGGGAGGTGATGGCCTAGTGGTATTATTGCTGAGCTGTCAATCCAGAGACCCAGATAGAATTAAAGAATCTAATGATGACCATAATTCCATTGTTGATTGTTGGAAAAAATCCATCTATTTCACCAATGTCCTTCAGAGAAGGAAAGTGCCATCTTTCCCTGGTCTGGCCTACATGTGACTCCAGAGTGACAGCAATGTGGTTGATTCTTAACTGCCCTCTGGGCAATTAGGAAAGGGCAATAAATGCTGGCCAAGTCAGAGATGCCCACATCCCAAGAATGAATTTTTAAAAAGATTTTAAAATCTTCTGGCCTTAGAGATCCTTTCACAAATGAGCCAGGCACCAATAAATGAATAGAATGAACCTTTGAATGGAATTAAAAATCAATACCCAGAGAATTTGTTAATCCTTCCAGAATACATCAGCAAACTAGGATGATGATTTGTCAATATGCAATTCCTTTAATATCAAGAGGCTCTTTTGTTCAACAGTATAATCAAAGCAATTAAAATATTTCATCTGATTCTCTAGACAGAATTAAAGGAGACATATAGAAGAAATGTAAGGAAAAATTAGAAGAAACGTACAAAAAATGTAGAAGAAATTTAGTATTAATAACTGAAAGCTTGACTCAACAAGTAAAATGAAAGGACTGTTTTGAAGGAAAAGACTAACTGCAATGGTCCTACTTTTGCAAGCACTGAGTTAACCATTTGAAAACAGGTCATTAGTAACACAAACCTTATTTAATGAACTTACTAAATTTAGAGCTTAAAATGTATTAACAAAATGCGCTGTGAATAAAAATATTGTTTATCATGTGGGTTATATCTTCTGGTTTACTGAAGTCTGAAACTATCTCACTTTTAAATACAAATATTTAAGTTGACAGAATACATTTTTCCCAGGTTTTACCATGTGCTGCAGAATTCAAGACATAGCTCAGTAGACAAATTGTAGTGAAGTAGCAAATGGTGGCGGTCTGCAGTTAAAGAATTCAGTAGGAAGTATGTCGGGAACATCATGGGAGGAAAAAGATGACTAAATTCATAAGAAAAATGATCTGTAAAGTAACTTTTGGATCTGCAATACATTTACATATTTGGATAAAATAAACAATGCGAATAACAGCTCACCATCACTTTAACGTAAGCAAACTAGTAATAATAATTATTTCCAAATTATTAGACTAGATATTCAGTGGCAGTTCTCCCATTTTTCAGGCACTAAATTGTCCAGTGTGGTGTACAGGAAGCTCATTATAAACTAAAAATTTGTGGCGAAGACTGTTATCCATTATTTTGGTAGTGGTCATAAAGTTAATATCATTTTCCAAAACAGAAATATACATCAATCCACTTACATTTTTCCAATAAGAAGCCAGCCAGAAAGCCAAGTCCTACCTCAGGCCAAATCGCATGGCAACCAACAAGGCAAAAAGTTTTTTTTTAAAAACCATGAACAGCTGGACGGAAGAGTGTACTTCCCAAATCATAAGCATACTCAAATTCTGGGCATCACCTCAAATCTGATTATGACAGGTTCTTTGCCTATGTAATGTCTTTCCTGATCCCAAATCACATATCCTGTATTTTTGCTACTCCTAATCCAGCACCCTTTCCTCACATGACAGAGGGTCTGTCTCACACAGGTAGCGTCCTTTTCTCCAGTTGAGCTCTCCTACAAACTGGAGGCCAAATACTGGGGTATCTGGGCCTTACCATTCAGGTTGACAGATTGGGTTTGTGGGAGTGCAGGAAACAAAGATAGTCATCTTTGATGGTTTGATGCAATGATTTTGAGAATTCCACAGATTCTAGGCCAGCTAGATCAGAAAGGATCAAACATAAACTCCATTCAAATAAAGTGAGGGGAGAGAGAAAAATAGCGACGACAAGCTAATTAACCTGACATCAGCAGTAGGGAAAATGCTGGATTCTATTATTAGGGATGTGCTAACAGAGCACTTAAAATATGGATTAGGCAGAGTGAACAACAAATTTATGAAGAGGAAAGTGTGCTCAACAAGTCTATTAGAATGTTTTAGAAGGTTAGAGAAGGTGGGTATTACATTTGGAATTTCCATAAGATGCACAGAAAAGGTTATTGCACAAACTTCAGGCTCATAGGGATGGGAATATAGTGATATGAATTGAGCCCTGATTAAATGGAAACAATGTGAGTTTTCAGACTGGTAGGCTACATAGAGTTTGGTAGTGCTATGATGATTGCTGAAAATGTGTTGCTGGAAAAGCACAGGTCAGGCAGCATCCAAGGAGCAGGAGAATCGACGTTTCGGGCATGAGGCCTTCTTCAGGAATGAGGAGAGTGCGCCAAGCAGGCCAAGATAAAAAGGTAGGAAGGAGGGACTTGGGGGAGGGGCATTGGAAATGCGATAGGTGGAAGGAGGTTAAGGTGAGGGTGTTAGGCCCGAGTGGGGGAGGAGAGGTCAGGAAAAAGGTAGCAGGTTAGGAAGGTGGTGCAGAGTTCAAGGGTTGGGACTGAGACAAGGTCGGGGGAGAGGAAATGAGGAAACTGGAGAAATGAGTTCATCCCTTGTGGTTGGAGGGTTCTTGGGAGAAGATGAGGCGCTCTTCCTCCAGCCGTCGTGTTGCTGTGGTCTGGCGATGGAGGAGTCCAAGGACCTGCATGTCCTTGGTGGAGTGGGAGGGGGAGTTGAAGTGTTGAGCCACAGGGTGGTTGGTCCGAGTGTCCCAGAGGTGTTCTCTGAAACATTCCACAAATAGACGGCCTATCTCCCCAATATAGAGGAGGCCACATCGGGTGGATGCAGTAAATGATGTGTGTGGAGGTGCAGGTGAACTTGTGGCGGATATGGAAGGATCCCTTGGGGCCTTGGAGGGAAGTAAGGGGGGAGGTGCGGGCGCAAGTTTTGCATTTCTTGCGGTTGCAGGGGAAGGTGCCGGGAGTGGAGGTTGGGTTGGTGGGGGGTATGGACCTGACAAGGAAGGACCACTGAGGGAGTGGTCTTTTCGGAATGCTGATAGGGGAGGGAAATATATCCCTAGTGGTGGGGTCCGTTTGGAGGTGGCGGAAATGACGACGGATGATATGATGTATCTGGAGGTTGGTGGGGTGGTAGGTGAGGACCAGTGGAGTTCTGTCCTGGTGGCGATTGGAGGGGCGGGGCTCAAGGGCGGAGGAGCGGGAAGTGGAGGAGATGCGGTGGAGAGCATCGTCGATCACGTCTGGGGGGAAATTGCGGTCTTTGAAGAAGGAGGCTATCTGGGTTGTTCGGCATTGGAACTGGACCTCCTGGGAGCAGATGCAGCGGAGACGAAGGAATTGGGAAAATGGGATGGCATTTTTACAGGGGGCAGGGTGGGAGGTGGTGTTGTCTAGGTAGCTGTGGGAGTCGGTTGGACCGACCGAGGTCAGGCTCACCGGTCTATAGTTCCCTGCCTTGTCTTTACCGCCCTTCTTAAACAGTGGCACCACGTTTGCCAACCTCCAGTCTTCCGGCACCTCACCTGTGACTATCGATGATACAAATATCTCAGCAAGAGGCCCAGCAATCACTTCTCTAGCTTCCCACAGAGTTCTCAGGTATACCTGATCAGGTCCTGGGGATTTATCCACCTTTAACTGTTTCAATACATCCAGCACTTCCTCCTCTGTAATCTGGACATTTTGCAAGATGTCACCATCTATTTCCCTACAGTCTATATCTTCCATATCCTTTTCCACAGTAAATACTGATGCAAAATATTCATTTAGTATCTCCCCCATTTTCTGTGGCTCCACTTAATTGCCTTCAGTGCCTATTCACCTGGTAATTCTAGTTTAAGGTCGTATCAAAAATGAACAGGAGTGCATTACATGGCCCTTTAATATAATGATGGATGGATCTCTATAACAACTTTACTTTCTCACTCTATCCCTATTTTCCCAAGTGGAGTACAGCATAGATAATGCAGAAATGATGAGTCACTATGCACACTGGAAAAATTTTATTTGGCACATTGATTAGTTAGACAAACATGGTTCAGGGCAACTCGAAATGCAGGTCTGATTGTAGATTTTGATACTAGTGCAAGGTCAATAAATTCCAAATCACACTACGGCACTTCACTTCTGAAGTATCATATTTCAGCCACAAATATGCTATGCAAACTGCATTTTAGAAATTTCTGATGATTAGTTGAATGCTTTGTGCATGCTGCTTAGTTGAGAAATTACTAACAAACTGAACTAAACAAATAAAGAAAACATTTCCAGTAAAATGAAATCTGCATTACCTAGCATTCATTAATATGGTAACATCCAGTCTATGATCTATGCACAAAACACATTAGCATAACTTGAAAATATATGTTTGCCATTAGGACAAACGTTGCTAGTATATGCTATATTTGGATGTGTAGCTACCACTATGGTTTTCTAATCAACTCCATTCAAGTAAATGCCAGACTAACATGGGAAACACTTTATTAAAAGTAAAAGTAAATGACACAGCAAACAGATTAGGAAAACTAATTGATATATTAAACTTCAAAATAAATAATTGACATGTAATATGCACTGTGGTAAATTCCACAGTTCATCATAACACAAAACCATAAGTTCCAGGTTGCCAAAAACGATGGCACATTATGAAGTTCTTGCCATCCAGGGTTTTGTTACATGAAATTTGTTTATTCCAAGCAATAAAAACCGCTTTAAATGTCTAACGTTTCAGAATGTTATTCCAGAGGTCAAATTTTAAATGTTAATGCCTTATGATCATTTTTCCCTACATACTCCAGTAAAATTTAATTCATCCTTAAAATTCTTAAGCAATTTCTAACTGTGAATCAAGCAAGTTATCACTGTGCAAGAATAGATAAAACTGGTTTAAAAATTTCAACATTGTGAAATATACAGATTAAAAACAGGTTTAAAAATATCGGATTAAAACTGAAGTGTGGAAATGATACATTGCTATCAAAATATATCACATACACAGATGCACACAAGAAAACACTTCAAAGTGCTGAGACCATGCATTTATTAAAGTCTTCATACTTAAATGCAGTAATATTGTAATTTTTCAACAGTGAATATTCAACATACTACAGTGCCTAACCATTTTGCTGTTTCTTTTGTCACACAAAGACAGAACCCAATTATGTACAAAAATGTACACAATATCTTTCAATAGATATTTTCCAAGATGCACCATTGTAGTCAATCTTAAATTTCTGCTTTCAATAAAGGGTCCTTGTGCTGTTTACATTGAGGTTTTGAAAGTACTACTTATTAAAATCATGCAAAAAACATAGCTGTTTAAATTACACAGATACAGTAGATGCATGCAATGATATCACAGTTACAAATAGCATTATAAAGCAACACCCATCTTATTTCTTTGAATGACAAAGAGACTCAAAAAGTTGTCATATTGTTTCCAAAAGTGTTTCTTTAAGAAAAACAAGATCACTGCACAATAAACCTTACACTTTGTTCTGCTGTAGAGCAGTTTTCATCAGTAAAAAGTGGCACAGGAAGTTATACTGAAAGCAGGTATTTTGCATTAAAACATTCATTAATCAAATGCTGCCAAATATTTCACTTTGCAGAACAAATCTCAATGTTAATACACTTAGTAAAAGTAACAGCAATTTATTAAACATTTACTGTATATTAGTGCTTTCTGTACCATTGTGGACAGCAAACTACAGTATCAAACAACTTCAATCTATTATCTACAGCAAGTGTAATAGGTGTAATACCTCAACTTTCTGGCTCAGACTCTGCCCACTTTGATAGTTTAAGAGGAAATCTACTGAAAATCACTACTCTGCCTTTCTGCTCTGAACAGAGTAGCAACTTTGTGACAAATCCTTTAGAAAACTGAAATCCAAACTGAAAATTTAGTTCTGGAACTGAAAAAACATTAAGCGTTTTCTAGCTTTTTAATACAGCAAGCGCAGATGAAAATGAAATAAATCTATCAATCTGCAGTTTGTAATCAGTCTTCATGGATAATGGATAGATAAATGATTCTGTATTATACACTATTTCATGAACAGATAATTCAAAAAAACATTTAAGTACCCACAGTAAATATATTATTACTGTCAATTCCAGAACAAGATGTATCAACCTGACGAAGCATTAGTCAGTACAGATTTAGTTACTCTGGAGCCATCTACTGTTCATAGCAATCTTGAGATACAACAATACCCTTTGCTCATTACCATGTAACAAGCACCAGAGTAAGTGCACGGATTGGCTTTAGGCAAGGGTTATGTTACAAAAGAGGTAAGCACCAGTTCCATTGATAAAGTGTTCAACACATTGCTCGTGGTTAAGGTAGTACTGATCAACATCAAACCAACTTAGAGTGATTTTGCTGTATCTTGCTTGCTAATAAGAACTTCCAAAAGCCTGACTCTGGCTTTTATGCGTTTATATTCTCTGTACTCTTCAATCATTGGAGTACGATCTTCTTTCTGTACATTCCTAGAATATTCAAGCATATATGAGATTCAATTGTAACTCGCATTCCAATTTTATTTATTAGTGACAATTAATTTACAATTTGTGCTCATAAATTAAACTCGATTCCAATTATCTTAACATACATGCTATAAAACGTTCTAAAATGTTCATTCAGATAACAACCTAATTTATGTATAAAATCTTACTTTATCTGTATGACTGGTCCAAATTTACATTGCATACTGAAGTGAACGAAGGCATGTGCAAATTAGTGTGCTAAAAGTCATTTTATACTGTAAACTTTATACTCAAAACCAAAACACTGATGAGAGAGCTAATACAATACATGGACTATCCACCATATTCAAAGCCATGCTATGCTACAATCAGGTGTAGAATGTTAACATGTAGTGGGGAGTGAGAGCAAGAGCAAAAGAAAAGGTGGGGTGGTGTGAATGGGTGAATAAAAAGCTTTTTCTCAATGCATGTTCTTACAATTAAAAAAAGAACACAAACAAACCTTCCATTTTTTTTATAGAACTTTTCTTCAAACTCACGCAGTGTCTTACGTAATTTCTTTCTGTCATCTCTTGCTTTCCATAGCTGTTCAAGCAGTTCTGGCCTAAAACAACCAAAAACAATAAACTTAAAAATATGTAATTAACTGTAGGAAGCTATATGAAAAAACATGCTCAAATACCAATAACAGCTGAATATGCCAGCCAGCCGCCCAAATAATAAATTAAACAATCTATGTGGGCGGCACGGTGGCACAGTGGTTAGCACTGCTGCCTCACAGCGCCAGAGACCCGGGTTCAATTCCCGCCTCAGGCGACTGACTGTGTGGAGTTTGCACGTTCTCCCCGTGTCTGCGTGGGTTTCCTCCGGGTGCTCTGGTTTCCTCCCACAATCCAAAGATGTGCAGGTCAGGTGAATTGGCCATGCTAAATTGCCCATAGTGTTAGGTAAGGGGTAGATGTAGGGGTATGGGTGGGTTGCACTTCGACGGGGTGGTGTGGACTTATTGGGCCGAAGGGCCTGTTTCCACACTGTAAGTAATCTAATTTAAAAATACATACCTGGTTCATATACATATCCATTTATTTTTTGATAGAGACACAAAATTACATATTAATATTGGCATTGAGTCTCCACTTTAAGTGCATTTAGTGATCCAGACAGTGTCAAAAATTGCAGCCATTTTGAGCAGTGTTTATTTTCCCTCAAACTTATTGCATACAATCAAATGTGAAATACAAGCAGGGTAATTTGTAAAAAAAGATTGGCTTAAAAAATTGATATGTTGAGTTGTACTCTGGTGCAGCTCAGTTGATACAGCCAAAAATAGTTTTTAATCACAAAAAGCAAGCATGGCAGTTAGCATCTTGTTCACTTGGAGTAATCAAACTTTAAAATTACTGAACATGATCCAAAAATAGAGAATAATTTTCGCTATAGACCACAGATCAGCAATCACTCTTTTAGTTATGAAAAATCATTCAAATGTTTTCAACTTATGCATGTATACCTGCAACCAGAAGAATCTGTCTAAATTTTAGCGGTTAAAGCAACAAAAAAAGAGTAAAATTAGCAGAAACTTAATGATTGATTCATTGTGGAAGTGTGCCCATTTTGTGGGGAGGACACTCTTCAAGAATGACATATTCTAAAACAAGCAAATAAATTATGTTGAACTAAATTCAACATAAAACTTGCAAACTTTGCACCGACTGCATGAACTGTGCCAAGAAGTAGAGTAGAAACTCTATCCCTTTGGCTTCACTGTTTCAATGTAGTCCACTGCTCCTGTGGAATGAACTAGGACCTGAATTTTCTGATTGTCAGATATCGTTTCTGCAGTGTAGGTGGGAGTTGCATGACAAGACCCTGTGGAATCCCCAAAGTAGCAAATTTAGAAAATTTCCTAGGAAATTGAATATTCTGATGGGCAATTCCCCTGTGCCTGAACTCTCCAAAGTATCCATTTAAATGAGACACTTTTCGATTCTGCTTCAGTTAAGTTAATTACCCAGGATAAGTTTGAAGATTAAATACTTAATCATTACCCTGGAGTTAAAACTAAGTTGATCCCAAAAACCTACCACCTCCATTAATGCATTCAGAACTTAATACCAACACCACCACCACTCCTCCCCCTGCAGGACCTGAACATCTCCCCAGGGATCCAACATTTACTAATCTCTGGATTAACCACCCAGATTCACTTCCCTGACAACATTCTCTCTTTTGTGCCAGATCCACTACAACTTGCCCACGAACCCCCTCTACCAATGTATCAGATATGCATTTCAATCTACCCCTAAATACTCCACAACTTATCTGGCACTACCACGTGGCACCATAACCTTGCACCTGTCTTATGTAATTAATCTTTCACAGGAGATGTGAAACTGGCTGCATTACTGGAATTTTTTTAAAAAACCCACAGATTCTGGCAATTACTGCCATGAATAGGGGACATGGTTTACGGGGTTTGCCTTACCCCAACTATTTTGCATTAGGAGGATATAGCTAGATTTAAAGTACACTCCATTTTCTGAAGGAGCCATGATCAGAATCACCTGCCAGAATGGCAGAGCTCTATTTTAACAGTAAAAAGTTGGAATGCACTAGCAATTGGTGATTGCCATTTCTCAGAAAATCCAGTCCAATACATTAATTTTACTTATATAGGTGATAAGATAAAATTACTCTAAGAACTTCATTCAATGATCATTTGAGGATTTATTATTCAAAATAGAAATTACCATTTTTCAATTGGAATAAGGGACTGCAAGAGTCTTGGAGTATTCCACAGGATTAAAATATGCTTAATTAATTTCAGCAGCAAATGGAGCATAACCTTGACAATGGCAGTGTAAAAGCACAGAATGTAAAATGAAAATGATTATAAACACAGTAGATAATTGGGCATGTTTAATCATTTTCCATAAACAGCTTGCCAAATACTGCTAAAACGGAGACAGCCCTCTAATAATTTGAATTCAATCTCAGTTTCAAGTAATGATACTCAAATCATCTGGTGTACAAACACACAAAAACAGCACATCAAGTCCACAGGAAGGTCACAGAATGTATAAAATGAAACTTCTGGCCTTGGCACCCTCCCTCTCAGACACATTTATTTTTGGATTATTAAGTATTAGTGGTTTAAAATGTTAGTTTTCAAAATTGAAATTGGATAGGAAACCAGATTAAATTACGTATCAGACATAACACCATAACAACTTTGTTTCTCTTTCTGGCAACAACAGTGAGTGCAATGAAGGGACAAATGGAACAAGCATGAAATGTGCACTATCTAGAGCAAATGTAAGGATCAAATCATACTGAAGACCTTCAATCGACACAGACTTCCCACACAATTTTATTTCTATGTTTTAGTCACACTTGTTGGTCGAGTTTATAATAAATATTTATTTCAGCATTTATAACAACGATGGTCTTTGTGATCATATCACATTGTAATTACATTCGCATGCAAATAGTGGCGCTCTAGCACCACTGATAAAGAGACTGTAGGCAGAGGAATGACATGCTTGTAAGTAATGTGGGTTTAGAATCAGGGTGGGACAAGATCATGAAAACGTAACTGAGAAATTCAATGCTTTGAAAACAGTCAACTATTATAGATCAATAAAGTCAAATTTGTTATTTGCGGAATAATATACAACATCTAAACGTTTAATAAATTTATGGAGCGTATGGAGGGAGGCCAGTGTGAATTAAACCCATGTGAAAAGGTGATAAAACCATGAATACAAACATCAGAAGCAGTAGTAGAGGTGGAAGCAAATTATTAAACAATGAGATGAGCAAGTTCAGTTCTGGACTTTTAAAACCTAGGCTATCCATACAGAGAAAAACAACTCAGAAAACTTTGCAACCCACCCAGGATAAAAAAAATAGAATATTAAGAGTGTTAGGACTGGAAGAGATAAAACGAATTCAAGTAGATATAGGTATGGACTGAATATGGGCCCACACTTGGCAAACGGTACTCAACTTTAGGAAAGTTGAATAAATACACATGGGCAGGGCTAATACTAAGAAAAATGGCACTACAGGGTCACAAATCTGAAACAACTGATGAGAGAGACACCAAGATATTACAGTTCATAACTCTTTAAAAGGTTCATGAGCAATGCTTTAAAGATACTTATGAACGGAATAGAGTTCTAGACTGCATCCATTTAATTAAAATAGTACAAAAGAAAATTCGGCATGAATTAAGATGGTGCTTTTATTTTGAATCAACAATAATGTGTATTAGTAAATCAGTCAATTTGCCTAGAGGACCACAGAAAAATTACATTTAAATTCAGAAGAATGTTTCTTTCTCATTAAGACTTTTGGTGCAAGACTAATTCATTCTCTCCTCTCTCAACAACTAAAGACAAAAAAAGACTTGATGCTCAAATATTTCAATCATTATACTTACATTGATGCAGCATGCATGCTTGATACCCCTAAGTCAAGACTCAGCCTTACTGAAGTCTCTTTTACAGTTGATGCAATTGTATTGTGATCATTATCCAACTGATCTAAAAAGTTCCGAGCATGTAAGTCTGGCCTTAGGGTAAGGGTGAAGTCTGCTGTTACATTACAGTCATCCTCATCCTCCTCCTCTTCCTAAAAAACAAAAACAAAGAAAGCTGCAAGCCTGTACTGTATGATCAATGTCCATGAATAAAATACTGTTAAATTCATATTAAATTTCTAAAGATTTAGGTCAGTCACATAACACATTTATTTCATGACTAAGATAATAACAAGGATAGCAATAAGCCACAAAATCAATCTTTTTGCTACACTGCTCCTGTAATGATGAGCAATATATGATAATAATCAATGAGCTCCTGTAAATAACAATGCAAGTTAATTGGTCAAAGCAAGTGAGCAGCAACTTCCTTTTAACAACTCCTTCCACGATAAAATGAATTTGTGTTCTTTTGTTCAGCTGGGCAGTGGGTGATGGTGGAGAGGTGGGAAAGAAAGAACAAACATAGAATAACTTTTATTCCCAAGATTTCAGAAACCAAATTCCAATTCTTTCAGTTTGGTAGTCTGCCTGAAAGAAATGATTGATTCAAGATCACATCAACCACTAAGAAATGCCAAAACAAAAGCATTTAACTGACAGGACAAGTATTTGACACATTTGGAGCCATGAGTAAGCATCACATGGAATAACAGCTACTACTGGATTTATGTTCTTTTGTTTGGAAACACCTGGTCAGTTGAGGTTCTGACTTCAGCCTCAAGTAACACCTGTGCTGTTCTCCACAGAATATTACAGATGTCGAGGCCTAGAATAGAAGAAATTTCTGGCAAAAGCATACATCTCAGTCATTTTTGTTGTATTATATATACCAGACATGAAAGCACTACTGTGAATAATCTGTTTCTCATTTAGTATTACACCATACTGCATTTACAGTTTATTAACAACCTCCAATTCAACTACTAGTTACACCAACTAGCAGTATTTCTAAACAAGAATTAAATAGCAAACATGTAATTTATTTTCGTAACTTGGTATATAATTGTTTCTTCAAACACTTTTAAACTGAACTTTAATAGGTATTATAGAACTAACAATAAAATGTTCAATGAAATTTCATAAACTGCCACTCAACCAAAAGTAGCTTGAAATATTAGAAATACAAATGAAACCTTACTTTTACTTCTTCAAAGAAGTGAGCCGTTTCACCTTCAATGATTGGCTGTAATGTCTGGCCACGGCGTTTGGTTGATGGAGAGCCCTGGAAGAAATTGGTGAAAAAGATCATTGTTATCCTGCCTTGTTGAAGACTCGATAGTAAGAATGGACCTAGTGGCAGTTCTCTCCTTGTCATTTTGAGATTATAATTCAGAAAACTGATTCCACTTGACTTTGATAACATCTCCAAAACTTAATGAATCATGTGTTCAGAAATTGTATGTTACGAAGCTGTAAGTAAAGGTGACAAGAATTCAAACTGCTTTTATTCCTGCAGATCTCTAATTAATACAAAATGTCAGATTACCAATTCCAGAATGGAGGAAAATTGATTCACAAGACATTGAGAAAACCTGATCTGAGAGAACTGGCCACTACCTTTCCATTGTTTCAACAGTTTTAAAAACCTAAAGATCTCCTCTGATTGTTGACTTAGGTCATCTCCCATAGCCACTTCGGCATCTCTTCAAAATAAAAACCCAGAACAAAATAACCTTTTTAAAATGACAGCATTGTCACTCTGTGTAACACATAAGGATTGGAGGAATAGAGATAGGGTATCTTTCAGTCACTGCTGGAAAGTTATCACTGAAAATAGAGATAATTATTGTGCTTGTACTACTGTATTATACAATTTTCTTACTTGTTTGAAATGCATTGCGCTACACATCCAACCTAGTTTTATTGGCTTTATACACTGCTGCTGATCTTGTTTAGGAGTAAAACAAATGTTCCTTTCTCAGCTAACATTCTTGATTCCTTTACAATAATAGCTTGCTATTTACTTTTCTAGTCTTTACTGTCTTTTCTTTCTTTTGGGCAACTGATTATTAATTTAATTGAGATGGTGTATGGAAACCTGCAGTTTTAAAAGGCTTGTATATGACATATCCCTTTCACCACAAGTGAAACTAAACTTCTCAGAAAAAGAGTCAAGTCTTCACTGAAGTTAGTTGTTTGAGAATAAAAGGGCAAGAAAAAGATCGAATTGGAGGTGACGGATTTCAGTCTGTATTGCGTTGCAGAACATAGACAAAATTCCTTGTGCTCAGGAGAAGCAAGCAGAGCTCTATAAAAGGTCAGTTGCAGTTCAACAGTGAGCAAATCCCTGGAGCACTTCATGAAACAATGTGCAAACAGGTTAAAAGGGACTGATACCTAAAAGCAGTGCAAATAGCTTAAGCATTCTAAAGAGTGGAGCTTTTGAATCAGGAGACAGAGAAACCAGTGTTGTTGATTGCTTGGGAGAAAAGCAACTCAAAAAAATGCCATCAGCACCGATCCAAGGTGGACAGACTTTGCAGTCAGTATTAACCACAGTTGGGGACCTCCACAGAATAAATCCATCAGTTAAAGTGATGTGAGGGCCAAATCCAATGAGTGGAAGTAATGAAGGATGCCATTCTCTGGATGTACACTTTGAAAGACGGAGACAACAAATGCTGCTACATCTGTCCTGGGGCAATGCTGAAAACTTGAGAATAATTGTTTTGTCATATCAATTATTTCGGATGAGTTATTAAATTTGTTTCTGGGATGTGAATGTTGCTGGCTAGACCAGCATTTATTCACTCCACCCAACTCACGCAAATTGACCTGAAGATGGTGACAAGCTACCTTCATGAACCACTAAAGTCCACTTGCATGTACATCCACAGAGCTGTTATGGAGGATTCTAAGAGTTTGAACCAGCAACAGTGAAGTAACAGCAAGGTAGTTCCAAGTCAGGATGGTTTATGACTTGGAGAAGAACTTGCAACTGGTGGTAATTCCCTGCATTTTTTGCTCACATATTTCAAGATGGTAGTCGTCATGGATTTAAAATATGCCAAAGGAGCTTTGTTGCAATGCACCTTTAGATGGTGTGCACAAATACTATGGTGTGGTGGCAGTGACAGGACTGATGTTAAGGTGGTAAGTGAGTGCCAATCATGCAGGCTGCTTTGCCATGGATGGTGTTGAGTTTCTTGAGATCTGTTGGAGCAATTATGAGGAGAGCATTTTATTGTTTTGTGGATGGTGAACAGACATTGGGAGACATGTGGTCAGTTACTAGTTTCCAGAATTTCCAGTCTGTAATTTGGGTCTTATAGCTACAGTATTTATATGGCTAGTCCAGTTCAGTTCCTGGTCAAAATGGTAATTCCCCACCTACCCTGGATTATAGGTAGGAGGGAATTCAGCACTGAATTTCAAAGAAAAAAATTATTACATTCTCTCTTATTTGAGGAACCTTGCTTGGCATTTGTGTGGTATAAAACATTATTGACCTGGATGTTGTCTCGATCTTGCTGCATCTGGACAATGGCTACTTTAGCAAGCAACACTGAACAATGTTCCCTGATGAATGCACACTTTCCACATCAGACCTTGATACAGGAAAGAACATCTATGAAGTAGTTGGTCAGGACTAAAATATTTGCCTGAAGAACTCCTGCAGTAATGTCCTGGATAATTGACCTCCAACCACTATAACCATCTTACTTAGTGCTAAGTAGGATTGCATACAGCAGAGAATTTTGCCCAACTTGCACAACCTCCTGATATCAGACTTGATTAAATGTTGCCCTTGATGTCAAGGAAACTTGACAAAGTATGCTATCAAGGAGCCCTAGCAACTTCTACGTTCCTATTGAAGTGTGACTTGCCTGGTAATGCATGCTTAGTTTTATCTTGATTTTGAATTTGAATGTTACAGTAACTGTGTTAAAAAGTGAAGTCTGGCAAATTAAATCCTGCTGCCAGGATTGTTTGGAGATTCCTTTCTTTTAAAGGTTAATGGTCTCCATGGGAATCATAACACAGACCAGATGGCTAACAAGTTCTTGCAGTTATACCGTATCCTAGATTTGCCAGGAAGAATAGGAAGGATTGAGGGGGAAGCAAAAAAGAAATGGTTGTCTGTCTTCATAGATATAGCATCTATAGTGCAGACTACTGAAATCTCTTAAGGTATTGGATTTACGAAGAGCTGAGAAGAAAAAACCTGATCCATTAAAAGTTTAAAGCCATTAGTTCTGTCTGACTTGAAATCCTGAACAATTTTACTCAACATTTGCAAGAGAAGGAGCCTGAACCACTGAAAACTATCGACTTGCAAGTGCACCCTTTGGATTTATAACAATTGAATGTTCCAGTGCCTAGATTCCCAAGGTGCAAAGAAGAAACTCATGTGTAAAGCTAGAAGTACAAACAAAGCAGACAAATTTCTGCATCAATACTGGCCACTGAAAAGAAAAGTAATCCTATTCCTTTCCGTTCATCTAAAACAAATTGGACATCCAATCATTTGCACTTTCAATAGTTCACATTTAATAGAGACGGTTAACTGTGCATACTGCTGAAGCCAGCTGTAAGTAAATATGTTTGATGTCAGAAGAATCAATTATAAAGGAATATTTCAGTCACAAAGCAGTTGCCCATGACCACACTTTTGTAAGACGTCATGAGCTAGTGGCACTCCCTCATTTACAAGAATACTAGCAAAATAAAACTGCACTGAACAATGCCAAATGTGTGATAAAGCTGCCTTTGCTTCCTCAAAGATTGATGTGTAACTGTGAAGCTAATCAAATTTGCAATTCTGTACCATCTCAAGCAACCACAAGAAAAACTATATTTGCAGACTACAATCTGCTGACAATCAGCTTTCCTTTCTAACCAGAGTGAGATAATCTTGTGACAGAGATACAGTTGAAACAAAAAGCACGAGAATACTACAACCAAATTTGGAATGAGTTCAAAAACAAAGGCTATAATGTTGCCGTTATCAGTTTGTGAGAAAGGCCTAGGACACTGGAAGCAAATCCGAAAACTGGCTGTGCGGTTGACTGTTGGGCTGAAAAGGACTTGGACTTATGCATCTTCCTTTGCAATACTAGCTCTACCTCACATCCAACACATTCCATTCTTCCAGTGCATGTTAACATCAATCTGAAACGGTGCAAGGTCTTACGGCAGGGACAGATTTTTAATTGGAACTCATCTGGGTCTGTATGTAGGTCAGATGATCTAAAAACATTGAGGCAGTGTACTGGAAGGATGGAATGTGTTGGATGTGAGGTAGAGCTAGTATTGCAAAGGAAGATGCATAAGTCCAAGTCCTTTTCAGCTCAACAATCAGTCACAGAGCCAGTTATAGGATTTGCTTCAATCTCCTACCAGATGCCAAACCAACCTTCAGATTGTATAATTCCACCATTATTAACAGATTGGCTACTTCCAAATCCACCATCACTTATGGCTTTCATTATCTCAGTCCATCTACTGCCAAAACCATCACTCACACATTTGCTACCTCTACACAAGACCATTCCATTATTGTCCTCACATGTGGTCCCACCTCTTGCACTTTGTGAACGTCAATATACCCAAATTTCTAGCTACCTATCTCATCAGTCACCATATCCCAGTGACCCATCATCCTTGAACTCAAGCATCACTCTGTCTCGAGCACTGAACATATTCATATTAAAGTTTTCATCTTTGCAATCAAATCCATAGTAAAACCTTTTTCCATCCCTCCTTGCAACCCCCTCCATCTTTACATCTCCAAGCCTGGTAATCCTGCAACTGTGGTCTGCTGTCCACTGCTTTCATCCCAGCACTGACAACCATGCCTCCATTGTCTATACCTCAATCTCTGGAAGTCCTTTCTTGCCTCATTTACATCCTTTAAGACACTTTAAAGTCTACTTCTTTGAACAAGTATTTGGTCACTTATATTGAAGTCTTCTTCTCTGGCTCATCTGTCAAATTTTGTTTGACTACGCAGCAATGACGTGCCAGGAGATATATTATTGTGTTAAAGGAACTGTATAAAATGCAAAATTGTGTTAATTTGATTACTTTGTGGGAGCTTCACACTTACAATAACTGGTGTTGCACTTGCTTTGGCCAACATCTGTTTCACAAGGCGATATCGATCATATAATGGTTTCACTAGCTGCTTTTCTTCCCTTGTTACCTGGAAAATTAGTCAGGTTACATTAATTATGGAGTGCTAAGCAGGATAGCAAATTGGACATTAATGTATTCTCTTACAGGATAATTATTGACAGAACTGCTTTTATAAATAGTTTTATTGTCTCAATGTCTCCATCAAAAAAATTAATGCATGGAATAATGAGTTATTACATTGACGTTACAGTTTAAAAAAACAGATTTGTTTTATGGCTTTCTCCATTTACTTGTAACTTTAGACTATTACCTCCTATCAATAATTCCTGATTTTGACTTCCAGAAAATACTTACAAACCATTTTACCTTCACTTTGGGAATCTTTGATGCTTCCAGGATCACATTTTTAAAAAAAAAAGTGAGGACTGACTTCCAAAGTTTTTAATTGTAATTTGTCAGTATTAGTCAATGTTAAGATGCTTCCTCTTCCACTCTTCAAAGGTAATAATTGTACATCACACAAAATTCTGAGTCATTTTTATGGATTAACAGATTAAAAATATAAATACTTGCCACGCATGAACAAACATCAATATGAACACTCATTAGTGGATTCTGGATCAGTGGTGCTGGAAGAGCACAGCAATTCAGGCAGCATCCGAGGAGCTTCGAAATCGACGTTTCGGGCAAAAGCCCTTCATCAGGAATAAAGGCAGAAAGCCTGAAGCGTGGAGAGATCAGCTAGAGGAGGGTGGGGGTGGGGATAGAGTAGCATAGAGTACAATAGGTCAGTGGGGGAGGAGATGAAGGTGATAGGTCAGGGAGGAGAGG
>NC_057723.1:36387481-36503256 GCF_004010195.1 Chiloscyllium plagiosum
TTGGGGCAGAGGGATTGGAGGGCTGCGCGTTGTGAGGGTGAGAGGTTGGAGTGGGGGAGGGGGGTCGACAGGTTGAGGCGGTTAATGTCCCGGCGGCAGTTGGAAATGAAGAGGTCGAGGGCAGGTAATAGGCCAGCGCGGGGTGTTCAGGTGGATGCAGTGTGTTTGAGGTGGGCGAAGGGGTCCTCGGAAGGTGGGCGGGAATCCTGATTGTGAAAGTAAGCTGGGAGGCGGAGGCGACGGAAGAATTGTTCGATGTCATGGCGTGTATTAAATTCATTGATGCGTGGACGGAGGGGGACGAAGGTGAGTCCTTTGCTGAGGACTGATCGTTCGTCCTCAGTGAGGGGGAGGTCTGGAGGGATGGTGAAAACTCGGCATTGCTGGGAGCTGTTGTGGGTGTAGAGCTGGGAGTGGGGTCGGAGCCAGTACCTGGAGTGGGTGTGATGGTGGGGGGAAGTCGGAGCCAGTACCTGGAGTGGGTGTGATGGTGGGGGGAATGGGGGTAGAGTCATGAGCATGGGTAGTGTTCCCCTCGGGGTTCTGGGGGGTGGGGATATGCAGGTGAGTGGCGCTGGTGGGGGCGGAAGTGGTGGCAGACACGGCAGTAGGGGTGGCGGAAGTGGCAGACACACTCATTAGTGGGTTTGCACTCTCCCATCAGCTCCATCATATTTTACTTAACTGCACCAAATTCACTCCTTACTTGATAAAAGACTTTTATTTTTATCTTTAAGTGTATAAAATAATTAATGCAATGCTTACCATTTAAGTTTAGATTTCAAACAAGTCAATAATTATGCTTGATCAATAATTTCTAAAAATAGATAAAAGTAAATATACCGGATGTCCATGAATACTCTCAAAGTATAACAAGCTCTTCTGAAGGGCTATCTTCTCTGCTGTTAAATGATTTTGACGCATTTCCTGTGAATTAGATGGATTCATTCCAAATGTAAGTGAAATAACATTGGTAACACACAATATTCCTATTTATAACAGGTAGATTTGCAAAGACGAAATCTCTCATTTCCCCCACCATGGCTATTAGACAGAGTCTACAGCAGTGTCCTATAGGACTTGGCTATCTTGTCAGTAGGTTGCTATTGAGACATTCTTGGTAATGGACCTAAAGTACTCCTCCCAGAATAGATCTCGGACCTTTGCCATTTTCAGTGCTTCTTCCAAGTGATGTATAAAACGTACTGATTCTATAGCTGAGGGGTGCAGTGGGTAATAATTAGCAGAAAGTTTTCTTGCCATGTTTGACTTGATACATGAGACTTCATGAGGTCCAAGGTAATGTTAAGCAACTTCAAGGCAAATCTCTTACGTTTGTGTATCACTATGCCATCAACTCTGGTAGGTTTGTCCTGCCAATGGGTCAAGACACACCCAGGGATGGCACTGGTCACTTCTTTCACACCAAACCAAACTTATGTCTATAGAACAGCTTTCCCAGTCTTGGCGTAAGCCTCCAAGAGTTACTAAGGTAGATTAACAGATTTGTTTTTGTGCCTAGGTCAATGACTTTATAGCAGTTCTATATAATAGAGTAGTCTTTTCAAAGATCAAATAATTCAATCATGTGTCTAGGTCTGGAGTGATGCTTGGGCCAGACCAGCTAAATGACAACAAATTTCCTTCCACTCAAGAACGAGATGGACATTTACACCAGTTAGCAACAGTTTCATGATCACCATGATGATGATGATCTTTTTATTTCAAATTTTAATTCCAGATTTATTAATTGAATGTAAATTCAATCAGCTGCCTTGATCAGAGTTGCACTAGTGGCTTTGGCCTCTGAAGTATTAGTCACATGTCATTACCATAATGCCACCTCTGCTATCTAGACAGTACCTTAATATCTTCAGGCCAGTCTTCCTCGGCTCGTTTTTCTTTAAGTCTTTTTAAGATAGTTTCCAGTGTTGCTTCCTTAGATGGCTTTTTTTCTTTCTCTAATGTTTCTTTCGATTCATCTCTTTGTTCATGTTCCAAACAGGAGCCAAAGCTCTTTGGAAGAGTATTGCTCCGTGGGCGTATTACAGGTAGAACTTCCAAATCATTTTCTGAAGTTTTATATTTTACCTCTGCAATGGAAGTAGAAACAAAAATACATTGCTCAAATGGATGTTTATATATGCAGCTATTATTCAAATTGCATCAAGTTCCAATTCATAGCAGCTATTGCATCAAGTTCACTAAGAATTTTCAATTTGATTAATTAAAACACAACTTTAATCAAATAATTAATTTCATGGAAGAGATAGGGCTTGCAATCCTAGTAGGTCATCAAGATTCTTCTTCTTACATCATTAGCTTAATTATTTTGTATTGTAAATGTGACCATATTGATTTGATAAAATTTTAGACTTTGAATAATAAATGCAACTTTGTCCAAAGTGGCTCTCACAGCAAGATGAATCGTACATTAAATTTACAAAGGTGAAAACAGAGTTAGAAATAACAGCTATTTCAATGAAAGTGGGACAGAATAGCAAGAGAAGAGAGAAACAAAAACAAAAGAGAGGATAAGTGGACAAGTCACATAAATGCTAGATATATAGAATACAACTTATAGCGAGGCTGGTAGGACAAAGAAAATGGCCATTCAGAATGGAAGCTTCAAAACATGGCAGGAAAGCAATGCATGAATATTTTCTGGAGGAATGGCTGCTAAATGTTTAAGATAAGGGAAAGACAAAGAAGTTAACAATTGAAGGCTCAGGGAGAAGAAGTATAGTATGTAGGTCTTTCATACATAATCATAGATGAAGATGGTATGAGAAGTTTTACTAATTATCATTTCCTATGCAGTTTTATAATTAACTTTTTTTCCCATTCATGTTATTGTTACAATGCTTTAAGTTCCCTATTTGTTTCAGAGCCCCTCTCAGCGCAAGAATCCAATTACATTTGCATATCCATAAGTATGCTATTTCACCAAATTACATGTTTTCAGTTCTCCAGATGACAAAGTTAATGGGTCTTTAACACCTCCTGTCCCTCTACTTAAATGTTTACATTCAGACCATGACCTTCAATGTCCATATCTGATTTTCTCCTTTTCACCCCCATCTGAATCTCTAAACTCAGATTCAAACATCTCCTACATTACACCGTCAGCTCAATTGCCCTAACACATCCACAACGTATTATTAAGAAACAAATAGCAGGACATTTAAAGTCATATAGCATGGAAACAGATCCTTCATTCCAACTAGTCCAAGCCGACAATGTTCCCAAAATAAACTAGTCCCACTTGCCTGTGTATGGACCCTACCCCTCCAAACCGTTCTTATTCATTTACCTGTCCAAATGTCATTTAAATTTTTTAACTATACCTGCATCAATTGCTTCCTCTGGCAGTTCATTCCACAACAAACCACCGTGTAAAACGTTTGCCCCTCACATCCTTCTTAAACTTTTCTCCTCTCACTTTAATAATATGCTCCTTAGGTTTGAATCCCACACCCTAGCAGGGACCCTTGCTTTTCACATTATCTATGCCCCTCATGATTTTATAAATAAAAGGTCGTCCTTTAACCTCCTATGCTCCAGTGGAAAAAGACCCAGACTCTCCTTTCATTCAAATCCTCCATTCCTGGCAAATCTTTTCTGAATCTTCTCCAGCTCAATAATATTGTTCCTAGAGCAGGGCGACCAGAACTGCACACAATGCTCCAGAAGAGACCTCACCAATGTCTGGTAGAACCTCAACATGTCCCAATCCTTATATTCAAAAGTCTGAGCAAAGAAGACAAGCATCCTAAACGCCTTCTTAACCACCCTGTCTACCTGTGATGCAAATTTCAAAGAATTATATACCTGAACCCCTAGGTCGCTGTTCTATCCATGGCCATACCATTAATTGTATAAACCTTGCCCTTGTTCTGTTTTACCAAAATGCAATACCTCACATTTATCCAAATTAAATTCCATTTGCCACTCCTCTCTTTGTAATCTTAGATAACCTTCTTCACTGTACATATAACCACCAACTTTGGTGTCATTCACAAACTTACTAATTGTGTCTTCATTTCTACTTCGAAAAGCTTAACACAAAGAGTCAACATAGCTTTGTGGAAAGAAAATTATGTTTAACAAACTAATTACAGTTCTTGGAGGGTTTAAGCAGCACAATTGATAACGGAACTAGTAGATATGATGTATTTGGTTTTCCAGAAGACATTCAATAAGATATTGCAAAAATATTACTGCATAAGAAAGCTATCAGCATGGATTGAAAATTAATCAACATACAGAGAATTGGGATTACTGGATCTTTTACAGGTTGGAAACATGCAACTAGTGGACTGCCGCAAAGAACAGTCCTTGGGCTTCAATTACTATCTATACCTACGATTTGGAAGAGGAAATACAGTGTAATGCATCCAAATTTGCTGACAATACTAAAATTAGTGGGCGGCACGGTGGCACAGTGGTCAGCACTGCTGCCTCACAGCGCCAGAGACCCGGGTTCAATTTCCACCTCAGGCGACTGACTGTGTGGGGTTTGCACATTCTCCCTGTGTCTGCGTGGGTTTCCTCCGGGTGCTCCGGTTTCCTCCCACAGTCCACAGTCCAAAAATGTGCAGGTCAGGCGAACTGGCCATGCTAAATTAGGTGCAGGGGTAAATGTAGGGGAATGGGTCTGGGTGGGTTGAACTTCGGCGGGTCGGTGTGGACTTGTTGGGCCGAAGGGCCTGTTTCCACACTAAGTAATCTAATCTAAAATAGGTGAAAAGGCACACGATGACGACATAAGGAATCGGCAAGAGGACATGGATAGGTAAAGCAAATGGACAAAAAGTTAGCAGATAGAGTTCAATGTAGCAAAGTGCAACAGGGCAGCAAAGTAGTTCAGTGGTTTGGATAGCACAGCTGGCTCGCAGTGCCAGGGACCCAAGTTCAATGCCAGCCTCGCATGACTGTGTGGAGTTTGCACATTCTCCCCATGTCCGCATGAGTTTCCTCCCACAATCCAAAGATGTGCAGGCTCGTTAAATTGCCCATCATGTTCAGGGATGTGTAGGTTAGGTGCATTAGTCAGGGCTAAATGTAGAGGAAGAGGATAGCGGAACGGGTCTGAGTGGGTTACTCTTCAAAGGGTCAGTGTGGAATTGTTGGGCCAAATGGCCTATTTCCATACTGTAGGAATTCTATTCTGTTACTCACTTTGAGGAGAAAGTCTGCTTTTTGATTCTATTACTTAAATAGAGACTCCAAAAAAGTGCAACACAGAGGGATGAGTATTATTCTGCACGAAAGGCAAAAAGTTAAAGTTAGAGTGCAGATACAGCAAGTAATTAAGGCAGCAAATGGAATTTTTATTGCTAAGGGCTTGGAGTTTAAAAATAGGAAAGCCTTGTAGCAGGTGTGTAGGATGTAAGGTGAGGCTGTACCTGGAGTACTATGTACAGTTTTGGTTCATGTGTTTTAAAAAAGTTGAAAGTAAAACTAAGATTGTTCTGTTCATGTTATTGGCTTGAACTAGTTAGCGACAGCATTTTTCTTCCATCAGTAAACATTTTATCCTTTAAATTATAATTCTCCAATCACTAGCTGAAAGTATAAGTTCAATAACAGTAAAAGGACAGTTATTTCTGATAGCAGTATATTTTAAGCACTGTTATCAGTGTTGAGGCATCAATTTACAAGTCAGTGTAAAGATCACGATTTTATTATCTGCATTTTTGGCTATGGACTGAAATTGGAAAAGGGCTGTTTTAAAACCAAGGAATTGCTGCAATTTATATAAAAAAAGTTTACTCTGGATTTCAGTAACTCGTGTTTACTCTGCTTTTTCGTTCAAAGTGGGAAAGACCGTTTGGTGATATGTTGACACCAAGGATGCGTACAAAGTAAGATTTGGTGATAGCAGATTGCAGGTTGCTGATTGGTTGATGACAAGATTATGGATGACAAAGGCCATCTGCCTGACAACAACAAGCTGATTGGCTCCTAGATGTTTGAACAGCTCAAGAATGTGCATGATATTAGCAGAAGCCTTTGGGCTGCTGCAAACAACAGATGATGTACCTTCTTCTCCAGTAAAATACTTAAAGCAGAAGAAAGGCAGGTTATTTTCCCCTTACCAGTTGCTATAAGCTGTCCCTTTAATCAATAACTAAGAGACTTTGTAGTTAGTGCAAAATAATCTGTGTGTCCTCAACGAAGTGAAGACAGCCTGAAGAGGAAAGAGTGAAGAACAGAAATTCTCAGCAACCAAAAGGATTATATCAGAAAACTCGGTGGGCTGGGGACCTTTAAGAGAGAGCAGATAAAAGTCAACCAAATTGCTGCTGCTCTGGAGTCAAGTATAAGAAAGATAGGTAAGGGTGGCAATTTTCCTTCCCTCAAAGGCATTAGTGAACCAGATGGACGTAATTTACAAAAACGGACAGTGGCTAGTTTTAATTCTAGATGTTTTTAAATTTTAAAAAGCCACAATTTCACAAAAATGGAGTTCCCTTCAATTTCCAGCTTACATATTATAATAGTAATATTAACTTGCAAAGTAACAAATACATACAAACGTTATACATTACAAAATTTAAATTGGACCGGTACCTTTTAACTGCTTGCGTAACTTGACCAGTTCATTCATCCATTTCAAAACCTTTGGATTTGCTACTTTGTCACTGTGGGATGGCTGTTAATATAACGAAAAAACCCTTTTAAATGCTAGATGCATCAAACAAAGTGTGAATTTTCCAAAATAACCAGTGCTCAAAAGTTTAAGTTGCTAACTCATTATTTTGCCTTTTAAATAGCATCACATTGACAAACCTTTCCTTCTATTAAGAGAAATGTGGAAAGGAGGAGGAATGCTACCTTATCAGGAGGTGTTAGCTTTACTTTTCCAGGACTAAACACTTGACTCAGATCTCCATCTACAGTCCTCACCTTCTCCTCAGTTTTGGAATTCAATTCCACAAATGTAGCCAAGATGCTAGAAAAGCACTTTTCAACCAATGGTGGGATAAAAGGCATGTGAACATACCATAGTCCAGAGTCAGAGAAACTTAAATGGGCTTCAGAGAGTTTGTTGGCTAAAAGGACAGTGCAGATGTAAGGTGCGTGTCAAGATGATGTGCTAAATCAAACACTAAATTTAAAGTTATTGGAAACCTTCATTGATCAGACTTTTAAAAACAAGTCTATAATGGAAACAGAGAAAAAGTGACAAATAAGTTGTCCAAAATTAATTTGCATCTTTGAAGCTGCATCACACCCAATGAAGATGTAGTGTCTATTGAGATCTGAACAGAGACAATTGCAAAGAAGTATAAACTACTCTTTCCCAACCCATCAAGATGCAGGATGGATCATTCAAAAGTTTGTTGCTGTAACTTTAATCACCTCTGCAATCACAACAAAGAGGAAGCTGGCCAGACATTAGCTGATCAACTGTTTGAGAATATATAACCAACAATACTGTAAATGGTGAATGGAAAAGCCCGAGGGAAAATTGATGTACAGAGAGATCTGGGTGTCAGATGTACCCTGAAGGTGGCAACACAGGTTGATAAGTAGTCAAGGAGGCATATGGCATGCTTTCCTTAATGAGATGGGATATTGAGTACAAGAGTTGGCAGGTCATGTTACAGTTGTACAGGACTTTGGCTCGGCCATATTTGGAATATTGCATACAGTTCTAGTCGCCACATTACCAAAATGGATGCTTTTGAGAGGGTGCAGAGGAGGTTCACCAGGATGTTGCCTGGTATGGAAGGTGCTCGTTATGAAGAGAGGTTAAGAAGATTAGGAATATTCCTGATAAAGAGCTTATGCTCGAAACGAGATTCTCCTGCTTCCCAGATACTGCCAGACAAGCTGTGCTTTTCCAGCACCACACTCTTCAACTCTGATCTCCAGCATCTGCAGCCCTCATTTTCTCCTAGATTAGGATTATTTTCATTAGAAAGACAGTGATTGAGGGGGGATCCTGATTGAGGTCTACAAAATCATGAGAGGCATAGACAGGGTGGATAGCAAGAAGCTTTTTCCCCCACAGTGGGGCACTCAATTACTAGGGGTCACGAGTTCAAGTGAAGGAATAAGTTTCAGGGAGGTATGCATGGAAAGTTCTTTACACAGAGGGTAATAGGTGCCTGCAACGCATTGCCAGTGGAGGTGGTAGAAGTGGGCACGATAGCATCATTTAAGATGTATCTGGGCAGATACATGAATGGGCAGAGAGCAGAGGGATACAGATCCTTGGAAAATAGGTGACAGGTTTAGATGGAGGGTCTGAATCAGTGCAGGTTTGGAGGGCCAAAAGGCCTGTTCCTGTGCTGCAATTTTCTTTTTCTTTAACATGGAGGGGGGACAGTTTGGAAGAGATCAGACATATTTTATCAGCTGGAGGGAGGATGAAGCTACTCTCCCGCCTTCTACAATATTCTATCCAAGTTCTGAACTCTTTTGCTGAATATAAAGATCTACCACAAACATTTTCTATTAACATGTTAGATTTTCTGCAGTGATACCAGGAGAACAGGGAATATACCAACAATGACTGAAAAACACCTGTAATCTCTTTGCAATAATCTCTTTGCAATCTTCATTGATGTTATCTTCTTACCTCATTCTTTAGTTTGCCAAGTTGAACATCCAATACCCTAAATTTTATTCTTTTCATATTTGAGAGTTAAGTGTTTGCAAGTGTTAATGGGTAGGAGGATATATTCGCACATTAATATTTTAATTCAATTGGTTTTAGCACTAGAACAAATGACTTACAGGCTTAAATCAAGATTACATGCCTGGGTTAATTCTAACAAATTGTATACAGTCAGGTATGTACTGAATGAATTACATCATATTCTTTTTAAAAACTCAAAAAAGCCTTATGGTCAAACAAGGAGAGAGAGAGAAAAAGGAAAAAAAAAAGTTTGTCCTGTCTTCATCTGATCATAACAAGAGCAATGATGGCATAGGTATTTAACAAAAATGTGAAATTCCCTTTTCAAAGGACGTGTAGTGGTGGTGACACTTTATGCCAACTAGCACAGGGTCTTTGAACAAATCAGGTTTACATAAGGTTAGGGAGGGGAGAGAAATCATAGGAATACTGAAATCACCATGCTTACTGGTGACAAACATACTGAATTAGAAATCAGGAATTTTAGTAAGATGGCAATATTAAGTTTTCTGCCAAAAAGGAAATGGAGCCACAAACATAGGTTGGTATGGAGTAGAATGACAAGTTTACAATCAATGTGATTTGGCCTAAGCCTATAGCTGTGGGATGGGTGAGTCAAAGAGACTACTAAGGAATTCTGGAAGTAATGGTGAAGGAACTGATAGGAGAGAGAGATTGCTACAAATGGTTTGGTGACAACTGAAAGAACAACAATATAACAAAGCAAAGCACAAAGGGAAAAGAAAATGTGAAAGACTGTTGTATTATCTACCATTGAATGAAGATTGAGGAGCACAAGGGGAAACTTGCAGAAATCATAGTCAGAAACTGTCAGTTGTGACTTGAGGCCACTTGGAAACAACAGCGGCAGCAATTTGTTTGGAGAGGAAAGACAGTCATGAATTTACTTAAGTAATATGTTGAAAAACTTAACAAAAGGAGTAGAGATTAACAGCAATTTGCAATGACTTGGGAGTTAAAGTCTTATTTTGAGTAGATGTTGGCTATAGTTGTTTTGGAAAGCGAACAAAGCCAGGGGAGAAAAAAGCATTGCCAATGTTAGCGAGCATGGAACTACTATGTGAAATTGTGTGATCACTAGTATTTTTGCACAGTCATAGATCGAGTCAGAGGGACAGCACGAAAGCAGACCCCTTGGTACAACTTGTCTATGCCGATCAGATATCCTAAACTAGTCTAGTTCCATTTGCCAGGACTTGGCCCATATCCCTCTAAACCCTTCCTATTCATATATCAATCCATGTGCCTTTTAAATGTTGTAATTGTACCAGTCTCCACCACTTCCTCTGGCAGCTCATTCCATACATGCATCAGCCTCTGTGAAAAAGTTGCCCCTTAGGTCTCTTATATCTTTCCCCTCTCATCCTAAATTCATACCCTCTTGTTCTGGACTCCTCCAACCCAGGGAAAAGACCTTGTCGATTTACCCTATCCATGCCCTCATGATTTTATAAAACTCTATAAAGGCTACCTCTCAGCCTCCGACACTCCAGGAAAATCAGCTCCAGCCTATTCAGCCTCTCTCTATAGCTCAAACCCTCCAACTCTGGCAACATCCCTGTAAATCTTTTCTGAACCCTTTCAAGTTTAACAACAATATCTTTCTTATAGGAGGGAGACCAGAATTGCACATAATATTTCAAAAGTGGTCAAACCAATGTCTTGTACAGCCACAACAAGATCTCCCAACTTTTAATACTCAATGCTCTGACTAATAATGGATAGCATACCAAACACCTTCTTCACTATCCTATCTACCTGAGATTCCACTTTCAAAGAACTATGAACCTGCATTCCAAGGTCTCTTGATTCAGCATCATTTCCCAGGACCTTAGCATTAAAAAGGTGTATAAATCCTGCCCTGATTTTCCAAAATGCAGCACCTCACATTTATCTAAATCCAACTCCATCTGCCATTCCTCAGCCCATTGGCTTGCTTGATCAAGGTCCCGTTGTACTCTGAGGCAACCTTCTTCACTGTCCACTAAACCTCCAATTTTGGTGTCATCTGCACACATGATCATAACAGCAGGTGATTACTCTGAGTGAGACAAACACAGAAGGCACAGACAGGCTACTTTAACTCAAAGAAAATATTTTGTTTTATTCTCAGATCCTCACGCATTAAACTGCATTGTTTCATTTCTCAACTACATTTCTTTGTAACTTTATTTCCATCTTTACAATTTGCTGTACTTCAGAAGGTTGTATCAGCAGCAAACGTTGATGTACATACTCTGATCCTAAATTCAAATCATTTATACAGAACCAAAAGACAAGACCTAGTTCATACACATGGGTTTACCACCTGTCACCTCTCACCAAAAAAATGTGTTGGTTTTTGTTCCTACTTTGTTTCATATCTCCCAACCAATTACCAAAATCACTTGTGTCTCCAATTCTGTGCATTTGCAATATTGATCAATCTTGTGTGGAATCTCAGAAAATACCTCTTTTCTACTGTCCTACTCTT
Organism: Chiloscyllium plagiosum; assembly: GCF_004010195.1. Lineage (NCBI taxonomy): Eukaryota > Metazoa > Chordata > Chondrichthyes > Orectolobiformes > Hemiscylliidae > Chiloscyllium > Chiloscyllium plagiosum. The sequence continues at coordinate 36,398,629 of NC_057723.1, forward strand.
CACACTCTCCATCTAAATCTGAAAGGTAAAAACAATGACTGCAGATGCTGGAAACCAGATTCTGGATTAGAGTGGTGCTGGAAAAGCACAGCAGTTCAGGCAGCATCCGAGGAGCAGGAAAATCAACATTTCGGGCAAAAGCCCTTCATCAGGGTTATTAGGGAAAATCTATGCCTGACTTAATGGATACTATTCCTGATGAAGGGCTTTTGCCCGAAACGTCAATTTTCCTGAACTGCTGTGCTTTTCCAGCACCACTCTAATCCAGAATCTAAATCTGAAACCACATTATGGTACAATTTGCAATGACTTTGTACGAGTGCAGGACACGGCAGTTTCAAACAAACATCAAGCAATTTGAGGAAATTGTGAACTGACATGCAAATCGAAATTGAATCAGAGAAACATGGAGCAGTGAAGTGAAGATAGTCTAAGAAGCCTTTCATTGACAACCATCACAGAATGAGAAGATGAGTGACTGGGGAGTGGAGGTCGGAAAGGCAGCATTGAGTGGTCGCAACAGAAATGCTGACAGCAACTTATGATCTCAAACAAATATAAAGCCTGAGCTTCCAAATGCAATTACAATTCAGCAGGGCTACCAAATAAACATAAAACCTAGAAACAAGAAACGTATGGCTTTTCGGCGTGAGGGGGAGAGGGTGCATGTTGGTGTAAGAGGTATAACAAAAGAAATCCATGGCTTCCATTGTATGAGAGGCAATGACCTTTCACAACTCACACCAAGACAGCCCAATACTTTCTCAATACAAAACCAAACTACTGAAAAATACTCACAACCTGGAATGACAACAGAAAATGGTGAAAATGCTCAGCTGATACAACAGTACATGTGGACAGAGAGCAAGGGAAAGGGTAAGAGAAACAGAAACAGAAGCAGAGTGAACATTTTCAGTCTGTTTCTCTGCAAATGCTGCCAGATCTGTTGATTTGCAAAATTTCCTGTTTAAACTGATCGAGATGCTTAGTCTTATATTTGAGACACAAAGGGCCATTCTGAATGCAATTGAACAGATCGTGCAAGACGTACAAAAGTGAGCAATCAATCATGAGCCATAAAGGACCCAATGACCAGGAAGCAATAAGCCTCAAGACTGAACATTAGAAATGAAAATCTCAGTTACATTTTTAATGTGATAATAGAGAGATGCAGAGGAGTATTAGGGAAAATCTATGTCTGACTTAATGGGTACTGTCAGAAGAGGGATTACACTTTGTTAGGTCAGAGAGATGTACAGCACAGAAACAGACCCGTCAGTCCAACTTGTCCATGCCGACCAGATATCCCAACCCAATCTAGTCCCACCTGTCAGCACTCGGCCTATACCCCTCCAAACCTTTGCTATTCATGTACTCATCCAGATGCCATTTAAATATTACAATTGTACTGGCCTCCACCACTTCCTATGGCAGCTCATTCCACACACGCAAAACACTTTGTGAAAACATTGCCCCGTAGGTAAGTCTCTTTTATATCTTTCTCCTCTCACCCTCAAACTATATCCTCTAGTTCTGGACTCCCCCACCCTAGGGAAAAGACTTTGTCTATTTACCCTATCCATGTCCCTCATGATTTTATAAATTTCTATAAGGTCACCCCTACACCTCCAATACTCCAGGGAAAACAGCCCTAGCCTATTCAATCTCTCCCTATAGCTCAAATCCTTGAACCCTGCCAACATCCTTGTAAATCTCTTCTGAACCCTTTCAAGTTTCACAACATCCTTCAGATAGGAAGGTGACCAGAATTGCATGCAATATTCAAAGGTGGCCTAACCAATGTTATGTACAGCTGCACATGACCTCCCAACTCCTGTACTCAATACTCTGAATTCCTGAAGAAGGGCTTATGCCCGAAATGTCGATTCTCCTGTTCCCTGGATGCTGCCTGACCTGCTGCGCTGTTCCAGCAACACATTTTCAGCTCTGATCTCCAGCATCTGCAGACCTCACTTTCTCCTCAATCCTCTGACCAAGAAAGGAAAGCATACCAAACACCTCCTTCACTATCCTATCTATCTGCAACTCTACTTTCAAGGAATTATGGACCTGCACTCCAAAATCTCTTTGTTCAGCAACACTTCCCAGGACCTTACCATTAGATATACAAGTCCTGCTAAGATTTGCTTTCCCAAAATACAGTAACTCGCATTTATCTGAATTAAACTCCATCTGCCACTTCTCAGCCCACTGGCCCATCTGATCAAGATCCCGTTGTAATTGGAGGTAACCTTCTTCACTGTCCACTACACCTCCAATTTTGGTGTCATCTGCAAACTTACTAAATGTACCTCTTAAGCTCACATACAAATCATTTATATAAATGAAAAGTAGAGAACCCAGCACCGATCCTTGTGGCACTCCACTGGTCACAGGCCTCCAGTCTGAAAAACAACCCTCCACCACCACCCTCTTGTCTTCTATCTGAGCCAGTTCTGTACCCAAATTGCTAGTTCTCCCTGTATTCGATGAGATCTGACCTTGCTAACCAGTCTCCCATGAGGAACCTTGTCAAACACCTTACTGAATTCCATATAGATTATGTCTACCGCTTTGCCCTCATCAATCCTCTTTGTTACTGCTTCAAAAAACTCAATCAAGTTTGAGAGATATGATTTCCCATGCACAAAGCCATGTTGACTATCCCTAATCAGTCCTTGCCTTTCCAAATACATGTAAATTCTGTCTCTCAGGATTTCCTCCAATAACTTGCCCACCACCGACGTCAAACTCACTGGTCTATAGTTCTCTGGCTTGTCCTTACCATCTTTCTTAAATAGTGGCACCACATTAGATTAGATTAGATTAGATTAGATTAGATTACTTTACAGTGTGGAAACAGGCCCTTCGGCCCAACAAGTCCATATAGTTCTCTGGCTTGTCCTTACCATCTTTCTTAAATAGTGGCACCACATTAGTCAACCTCCAGTCTTCCGGCACCTCACCTGTGACTAATGATGACACAAATATCTCACAGCAAGAACCCAGCAATCACTTCCCTAGCTGCCCACACAGAGTTCTAGGGTACACCTGATCAGGTCCTGGGGATTTATCTACTTTTATGCGTTTCAAGACATCCAGCACTTCCTCCTCTCTAATATGAATATTTTTCCAAGAGGTCACCATGTATTTCCCTACATTCTACGTCTCCATGTCCTTTTCCACAGTGAACACTGATGCAAAATACTCGTTTAATATCTCCTCCACATAAAGGCCGCCTTGCTGATCTTTGAGGGACCCTATTCTCTCTCTCGTTACCCTTTTGTCCTTAATGTATTTGTAAAAACCCTTTGGATTCTCCTTAGCTTTGACAAGTAGAGTTATCTCATGTCCCTTTTTGCCTTCCTGATTTCCCTCAAGTATACTCCTACTGCCTTTATACCCTCGATTCACTCGATCTATCCTGTCTATACCTGACATATGCTTCCTTCTTTTCCTGAAACCAAACCCTCAATGTCTTTAGTCGTCCAGTATTCTCTATACCTACCAGCCTTTCCTTTCACCCTATCAGGAATATACTTTCTCTGGACTCTCGTTATCTCATTTCTGAAGCCTTCCCATTTTCCAGCCTTCCCTTTACCGGTGAACATCTGCCCCCAATCAGCTTTTGAAAGTTCTTGCCTAATACCATCAAAATTATCCTTTCTCGAATTTAGAACTTCAACTTTTAGACCTGATCTATCTTTTCCCATCACTATTTAAAACTGCATTGACACAAATTCTCAAAGAAAGGTATTTTTCAATCACAAGCTCCAATCGCACAGACAGGGTGCTATCATAACTGGCAAAATTGTTTAATACAGAAATAGCTAGGTTTTTGAAACATGTTTATCAGTAAGAACATGGTAGATCATTAATTGTTAGAAGGAAGTCTTCGGAACACAAAAATGTTTAAGTTACATCTTATTGCATTACTCATTTTTTAGGTTTACTATGTCAGCCTATTTCTAAAGTCAAGTCAATTGAATTAAACCTCTCTTCAGTTCAGGGTGTAACAAACTACATCTGTGAACACTTAAAAAATTTGAAGTTGAATTTCCCAACATGCACAATCAAGTTCTCTAGTTTGAAGCACAGAGATATTTCCACTCATTCTATGAGAGTTGTGAGCTTTATTTCTCACAAAAACTCAAACTGAAGAATTAGTTTGTGAAACATGAAAAGCCAAAACTGTTGAAAGTAAAGTATTTGCAGCTCTTTTTCCATTATGAATTTCTTTGATGGAATAACAACCTCCTTGGACTTTTAAGTATTTAGGAAACAAAATTAATCCTACATCCGAATGACATTCTCTTGCTTTGTAAAATCTTGAATAGTATTTTCTCCCCCGCAAGCTATTACAAGTTAGCCAGAAGGCTTTCTCATTAACTTACCTACTTTGTGGAATGCTTCCAACCATAGCAACAGCATTTAAACTTTTAACATGCTAGAAAGAAATGTAATTGGACACTTATTGGGGTCAGGAAAGTGCTGATGCTCACTGTAATCCCTCAACAATTTTTCATTTACTTTCAATCACCACAAAAGGCTTCACATCATGTATATCTCATTACTGTGTGCCAATAAATATTAGTAGGAAATTCTATGTAACCAGAAAATAATACATTCAATCAAAATTAATGCTGTTTTACATTTACTCTTTACTGTAAACAATAAATCTGAAGCAACAAATGAAATTTGTCTGCAGTTATATCTTAATTAACTGCAGACAAATTTCATTTGTTGCTTCAGATTTATTGTTTACAGTAAAGAGTAAATGTAAAACAGCATTAATTTTGATTGAATGTATTATTTTCTGGTTACATAGAATTTCCTACTAATATTTATATCTTAATTACAAAGTTATGTGACAAATAATTATGCCAACTAAAACAAATCTTTTCAAGGGAAACATTTTCAAATATCTTACCTTATACTTTCTCTCTTTTTCAAACTGTTCTTCAAATAACTTTATTTTCTTTTTGATGTTCTGAACTTTTTTAGTCAGCTGCAATTGAGCATGCTCTTCCTTTTCATCATTGGAATCAAACGATGATCGTCGTGGTCTTGAAGTACAATTGTAACAGCAAGGAAAGAAAAAAATTTCATTTGCAAAACAGAAAAAAGATATTTTCTAAATCTAGATGGCTTCTTTAAAAAAGCTTGTTTTTAAAATTACATGGTATAAATTTAGAATGCTGCTTAAAAATTATACAGGACATTTACAGAACATTTCCTAATCATCAAAATTTTTTAAAAAATGAATACAGCACTACCAATTTTAACAATCAGACCAATTAATTCCCAAGACAGTTTATATATAGCATAATAGGAATATGAAATATGGGTCTCTATTCACCTGGAGGTGAGGTGAAATGGACTGAAGTGCATGTGTAGACATGAACATGTTAATGAGGACCCCAATAATCAAACAGCCCATAAAAATATTGCCATAGTTTGCATATAAATCAGTTACTTGAAAAAAGAATACTAACGCTCCAGGAACTCTACATCTGGTCAGTGGTCAATAATTAAACGGAATCAGCAATTTGATTCCAAAATGGACTCAACTGGCTTGATTTTCCCAGTTCTATCACAATGTCAATATCACCCTCAATTTTAAGTCAGGAACCCAAAGTGGCAAAGGAAGCCAATTAAACTATCATTTCCTGGAGGACTGTGGGCAAAGCTATAGAATCCTCCAGGAAAACTACTGAGGCAGGTAAGAGGGTATCTCAAAACAGATACGTTGTAGGCATGGAAAAATTTGAAACAACATTACTGTTATCAAGAATCAGGTCATCACTGTGGAAGGGTAATGCTTTCTCAGGATGACTTATGGCCACTCTGGAACTATTGGATTGCAATGGATTTGTGCTGGGGGAATGAAACGGAACATCAAAGCTCCCAAGCCCTCTTCAGAATACCATCAAAAATTACTTTAATGGGGCTCAGCTGGTGGACCATCACCTTTTCCCCAATTGCTCTATAGTGGGCCTAACTGGATTCCTGTCAGTCCCAGTTTGATTCCACATCCAGAGATCACTAGTGTAGGAACACATCAGATGTTTGAGTGCATAAATTTGTTCCATCTCCTGTCTTCTCACTCTCATCCACAAAACGCCACAGCAATGTTGTGGCATTTGAATGGGGGAGCAAGTGAGAAAAACTAAATGTTCATTTCTGACTGTGATTTAGCGGCTGGACAATATGTGAAATGAAGAACTGAATCACTTAGTTGTGATTATTCTAAAGTTGAAAAGAACCAGAACATAATTTGGCACCTTCAAAAGAGGGAAGAATGTGAAAAAAGCTTTATTAGAACACTACTCCTTCATACCTAAAGGAGGAAAGTCCTTTCAAGGAAGAGGTTTTTGAATCAGATTCATGTATAAAACGTTGACTGTGACCAAAATTAAGGTAACGACGGCACAACATAGGTGGTGGGTCCTCTTCAAGGGGGTGGCTAATCAGTCTGCCTGCTTGTGGTGAAAGTTGTGCCTCTCCTAATTCATGTTCATATTCATCCTGCCATGATTTAAATGCAGGAACAGGATCTAAAAAAACAAAACGAAAAAAAACTTAGCAGATAATACTTGAACAAACTCAAAATTAATGGATGATGTTGTAACATCACTAATAGAAATCAAATCACTACCAAGAAAAATTCCAATAAGCCAATGTATTTTTATTTCAGTGGAGTACTAGTTGTCACATGAGCAGAATGTGTTCCTTAAATCTCAGCACATGGTTCTTCTATTTTACCCAAAGAAAAGTCCATGGGAAAAGATTGTTGGGGGATTGTTTTTGATGTCAGGTAGGGGAACAGGGAAAGGAATATACTCTTCAAACTAACAGGCTTCTGCCAATAGAAGCTTCCCCCATCCAAAATAAAAGTATTTATAAAATTACCAGTTATCTTATTGACTTGACAGATTTCTCAAAACAAAAGTGAGTGGGGATCACTACCTTAAAAGTTAAAATTTTCATTTTACCGTAGTTGGAACTGTATGATATAAGTTCCCACATGGCAATGCAAACAGCACAAAACAGCACTTTAGTTATGGCATTTTGTATTTTTCTTTCTGGCTTTTGATTATTGCATGTTTTCATTTACCTTATCTTCAATGGCTGCCCCTACCATTTTCAATACAACTCCATTCAAGGCATTACATTAAATAGAGTTGCATATATTTTTGAGCAAGGATTTTGATCAAACACAAATCTGGATTAATATATCTATTTCAAACCTTGTTGGGACGAACTGTAGCACATCCTAAAGGCACCTCAGCACAATGCTGCAATATATATCCATATGATTCAACCATAATTATTACAGCACAGGAAGTGCCAGTTGGCTTAGCTATTCAACTACAAACTAGGAGTCGTTGGGAGGCTTCAGTTTGCCTTTGTCCCTCCGTAAACACAAAGTGATCACTTGTGGTGGTGCAGTAACATAGTTAGTGCCTAAAAAGCCAGTTTAATAAATCCTACATAAATTTTATGACTTAGCCAGGTGTAACAGTCCGAAGCACAGGGTGGATGTTTTCTTACAATGTGGAAGAAAACAAAACCTGCAAGGGTTTGGTCTTCATTTGACTTGCAAATGGTTAGTTCAGAGCATTTGGCAGATGGTCAGAAAATCTTCAGCACATGTTCAAAGAGAATGCATGGGAAACTGTATCATTGCTATAAACTTACAAGTATTTTACTTACCTCAAAAAAAACTCATTAATATTATTTTTTTGGAAAGACAGTCAAATATGCTGTTTATTTACAAGCTTTAGAAAAATCTAATCTTGGTGAATTCATAAAAAACTGTTTGGCTACATTTAATTCATTGATTGCCCCTATTTTTACACAATGTATTAACTTTCTAGATATTTCTTACATTAAAATTGAAACTGAGTAAATAAATTTACATTATGTGGGGGGTGTGGGTGTTCTCTTCTCAACTTTCCCTCCTAGTGAGCACATTAATTAACAAGAATGGAACAGACAAGTACTATAAGATCACACTATCGGTTGTTTTTCCATCACAATCTTTTAATGTTCATATTTAAATGGAAACTCTCCCAACTGACTTAAATTCTGGTTGCCACTAGAGATCTTACACTCCCATTTATATGTAGCATTTAAATGCCAGCTTTTCTTTCAAGAGTTGGAATAGTAAAATAAAATTTGACAGCAAAATCATCAGAATGATGGACATTTGCAAAAAAGCTCATTCAGCTCATCTGGCCACAGCCAGCAGACATGTAGCCCCCCAATCCAATTTCTCATTTCAGATATTAATCTGTAACGCTGCAGGTGTACTTCAAGGGCTTAAAGTGAAGTGAAAGGTAATATCCTTAAAAAGCTTTTATTAGCAATGAAATAGCAATATTTCTGACAGAGCTAACACAATGAATTACAGTAGCATGGTTATATAGCACTACTAATAAAACATCCCAAGGTACTTCACAATATAATACTGTATAAATAAAATGCCTCACCAAGCTATGCAAGAACATATCAAGGTCAACAATCAAGAACTTGCCCAAACAGGTTTTAAGGAATGTCATAAAGAAGAGAGGTGAGATACAGAAGCACAGGATTGGAGAGAGGGAATTCCAACCCTTGGGCCCATAATACTCATGCCTTCAAAAATCATGACGAAGCAATCAATCAGGAATGCTCAAAGGGCCAGAATTAGATCAACAGGTTTACAGAAGCAGAATAAGTGGCACTGTGGAGCAAAATCTAACTGGAATGCATTACAATACTTCAGAACTGTGATATTTGAATGGAAATTCTTTGTGATTCCAGTCTAGGCTTGTCCACAGAGCATGTAATCAAGAGTCATGCTTCAAACAGTTCTGGAGGAGACAACACAGTCAGAAGAGTCATCTTTTGGTTGAGTTATAGTCAAATATTACACCAAAAGTCTCACTTATCCTCTTAAGTGTATATGAAATAAATATGAATATTTTAGAATCTATTACAGGTGCACAATCCTTTATCCGAAATGCTTGGGACCAGCTGGTTTTCAGAATTTTTCGAATTTCAGAATAAATAATAGTTTGATGGTGAAATTTTAAAAATAGTTTTACCAAACAGCAGATGTACCGAGAGTAAAACGGACCCTGAAACAGAATTGATGCTGGGCCACGCCCCACGTCACATCCGAGTAACATGCATCGGGTGGGTGTGGAGTTGGGTTAACTATTTGTACAGCAAATAACCTTGTTAATGAAAAAAAACTTCATGAAAAACCTTCAGATTTCAGATAAAGGGTTGTCTACCTGTATTAGCGATAGGGTAATGAGACTTAGATAGTTATAATATGATTGAACAGAGTCAACATAAAATTCACGAAAAGGAGATGGTGTTTGACAATTCAAATAGTTTCTCAGATTTGCAACTAGCAGGATGGATAAATTCGTAAACAATAAAAATCCATGAGGGAAAGCAAGCAGCAAGAAGGACTCAAGAGGCTACTAAGAAAGAAAGACCAATTAATGATAGTTGGTAAGAATTTGAGATGCTGAATGTATTGACAGAAACACAAAGTTATCAACTGCAATAGGAAAAATGGAAAAGCAATTTTAAAAAATGAAACTGGAAGATGAATTCCCACCCTAAGTGCATTGTGAGTCAACCTACAGCACGTGGACTGCAGCAATTCAAGAAAGTAACTCACCACCATCTCCAATGGTAACAAGGGTCATGGAATAAATGCTGGCAAGCCAGTAATGCTCACATCTCACTAATGAATAAAACAAAAGTTGGTATTGAGGGGTTTTGGAATCCTTGTATACAGATCACAAGGTAATTAGAAAAGCAAATAGTATTTCAGCCCTTATTAAAAAGGAATTTGAAATACAGCAAAGACTACTAAACAAAAAGATATCTAAGGCCTGAGTGAGATCTGACCTAGACAAATATGCGCAGTTTTGTCCTTACTTGGGGAAAAATATGCTTGCCTAACAGGAGTACAAAAAAGGTTCAATAAGAATGGTATTCAAGTTAGGGTGTCCTACAAGAAGAAATTGAACAGACAAAGCCACTCAATTGTAGTGTGTGCCTCAATGAGATAATTTTAATTCTTTTGAATCTTGACAGAATATTTTCCCTGGCTCAGTAGCTCAGATCTTAAGGATTAAGTTACAAAATAAGGTTGTCAGATATTTTAAACCAGAGATGAATGGAAATTTGCTCATTTCAAGGATTGTGAATTTTTTGGAATTTTCTATCCTAGACGAGTTGATAGGTATATTCAAGACAGATATTGCCATACTTTTGGAAACTAATTGAGACAAGGGTATGGAGATGAGGTGAAAAAGAGAAGTTGAGATAGAAGATCATCAATGATTTAATGGAATATATGGTTCATAGGACAAAATGATTTATCCCAATTTATTATGTTCTTGAATTGTTAAAGTATCCTGTAGCACTTTCAAAAAGCAACGAGGGTCCTTTCATTGTACATTAAGAACTGGAAGCAGGAGTCGGCCATCTGACCCTTTGAGCCTGCCCTGCCATTCAATAAGATCATGGCTGATCTTTTTGTGGACTCAGCTCCACTTACCCGTGCTCGCACCAGATCCATTAAATTCCTTTATTGTTCAAAAAAATCTATCTTGGCTTTGAAAACATTTACTGAAGTAGCGTCAACTATTTCACTGGGCAAGGTATTCCATAGATTTACAACCCTCTGGGTAAAGAGCTTCCTGGCCCTTCTCTGTATGTTGGGTAGTTCCTGCCTTTTCCTACTTTTGCCTAAAGGTGATTACAATAACCTGGCTAGATGGCATCTTGGAACATGCAAGGTTTCAAAAGGCACTGCAAAAGTGTAAGTTTATTTTTCCCGTCTCACTTCCTAGGAATTGGAGAGAAACAGGCATAATAATTCAAGGAGGAATTCAAATTTAGCAGCATTTATTTCCCATAACAAAAAAAAAATCAGCAGGAAGTTTACATTTAACTTCAATATTTAAAATGTCTCGATTTTACAGGTGGGAAGGAACCAAAAACACAAGATTCCGAACCAAAACAAAAGTGGCAGATTGGAGATGCCTCATGATTGAAGTCATAAAAGGATTGCATTTTAATATTTCTTTGAGCTTTCTGTCGACAATTTGCTCTTCCTGCAACTTCAAATGAATTTTTAATGTATGGTGGCACAGTGGTTAGCACTGCTGCCTCATAGCGCCAGAGACCCAGGTTCATTTCCCGCCTCAGGCAACTGTCTGTGTGGAGTTTACACATTCTCCCCGTGTCTGCATGGGTTTCCTCCGTGTGCTCCAGTTTTCTCCCACAGTCCAAAAATGTGCAGGTTAGGTGAGTTGGCCATGCTAAGTTACCCGCAGTATAAGGTGAAGGGGTAAAACGTAGGGGAATGGGTCTGGGTGGGTTCATCTTCGGAGGGTCGGTGTGGATTGTTGGGCCAAAGGGCCTGTTTCTGCACTAAGTAATCTAATCTAACTCAGCATTTCCAACCAAGAGTAGCAAAATGTTCACAACTAATTTTGGTAAAAATCCAATCATTCCAATTTAAATTAATGAAGTAAAACATCAGGGTCAATATATTCAATTTCAAATTTTGAAAAGCTTTTATCTATACACAAATGATACTAACTTTGACAACAACCTGATTAATAACTTAATTTACCCTAATAAAAATTTCAATAATTATTAATTGCATTCAGATAGATGTCAAAGAAAGAAGTACAAAATTATTTTTAGCATCAAGATCAACCCTTCAACTGCTGACAAATTTACAGAAACGACAGCTGCCTAAACTGGTCAGTTTATTCCATGTTCAGTTCATATACTCCAGTAACATTACTCCAATGACAAGTGTCCATTAAAAACCAAAAAGTACCTTATGATTAGTAAACCTTTCGATTCACTATGTCATTATTATTACTCATTTATTTGCTTCTTTCCACTTACCCTCCCTACACAGTCGTTTTTAAAGTTTGCTCTACTAATTGAAAGTGCCTGGCTTTGATACATGAAAGCAGAACAAAAATACTACAAAAAAAAATGTAGTTTTAGATTTTAAACTGCAAACCTTTTATCTTCCAGTTTTCACAATATTTTTGTCAGAGCAGACATTAGCAATTATGATTCTAATCACGTGTATGAAGAAATACATACATTCTGCAAAAGAGACATTTATTGATGTGTGTACCACACAAAGTCAAAATCCTCATTTTAAAACTTCAGGGAACCAATGGTCAAATCAAAATAAAACAAGATTTATTGAATTTAATCTGAAAATTATTATACACAGACCAATTAGATGTACTAAATGCATATAATTGACACTAATTCAGAATGCTAACATTAACCCTTTGAGTACTGAATATTTTAGAATTTTCAGTTCAAAATCATGATAGCAATCATTTGCATTAATTTTAAAATTTCAAAATCCCAAGTTCAAAAAACAAAGTAACTAAAAAATAACAGTTCAGTATGCTTTCTAGTCTTCAGCTCTTTAACATCTGTAATCCAGGACTTTTTCCCTCTACTCAAAACACTGACTCCTTAAGAAAATTACAATTCCAACTTTTGTCAGTCATCCTTCAGTATTTCACCCCCAAAGCGATTCTTTTAAACAATGCTAGGTAAAATATTTGATTGTGACTCAATGCAGTGGAGTCAGATCTTGCCCTCAATCAACCTCACTTTCAGTAAATGTTAAATGGATAGTAATGAACTGTGTGGATCTACGAACAAGAAATACCAAGCCAAATTTCAGCATCCTATTGCTAGTTTCACCAGCATTAGATCTGGCATATTCTCAATTCGTGTGGCTCAATCACTTATATCTTTACACATTGAACAAACATCAAAAGAGATCATTGATTTCTAATGTGCAGATCCACTGCTATAATAATTAAAAGATGCAGACGTAAGACACAAATCACAAATTGTACACAATCAAAATAATCAAACTTATTTAGAAAATGGTTAAAAAGTGTAACTGGCCAAGAAGTGTATAATTTTACAAACGTTAAAATACTAATTCAGTGTTAATAAAGATCACAGAACTGAGATACTTCCAGAATGAATTAATCAGTTCACCAGTTTTCAAAGGGTTAAAAATTAGTTTTCACAGATTCCATATCCCACGATTAAAGAGTTTTTTTTTAAAAAAAAAGCAAGCCAAATCAGTAAGATTTCTTTTTCCATGTCACCTGAAGCTTTTATTCTTGATATTTCTAAATGCTGGTTGACTGAATGCAGATCGATGGCAAAGCATACTTACCATTCCCATCTCTTTGAAGATGCATTGTTTTGAAATCAATGAAGGGAAAAGTGATTGTACATGGCGCTAATAGAATGAAAAATGGCAAAAATACCAGTGTGAGCAGCAAGCAGTCACAGACACCCCATAAAACACAAAAATAAAACAGAAAATACAATCACAACTAATTCACTACCAGAATCAAAAACGGCATTTGTTTTTATGGTAAACATGTAGCATAAAATAAAATACTGAAATAAGCTGTAGCAGATTTATGGAGATCTAGATATGAAACCACTTTAATAGAATGCATTCTACGTCAATTCAAATTTGCATTTGCTTTACTCAGATGACATCGATTCTCACACATTGAGTCACATGAATGTAAAACACTGCATTATTACTAATAAATTTCCTTTCTTGAAAGGCACAAAACCCTCCAAAATCATTTCCACTCTCTCCCTGAAATGCATTTTCCGCCAAAAGCAAAGTTGAGACACTCTCAGGGTACACTCAGAAGGTGCCCAAACTGATGTGCAACAATTAAGTATCATTGCAGCAACAAGTAACCACTAAATCCCTAGATGACAACATTAGGATCGCTTCAGAATAATATCAAACATTCAAGTTGGGGAAATTAGCTTCTTTGCTATCACTCAGTGCTGCATCAAGAACCATTACAATAACAAAACAAAGAGTAGGCTGATATAATCAAGTACTAAAAATTCAGTCACCTACAACAACCTATAAAGTATTCAGTGCCATTTAACATAGGAAAACATGCTAAAACTTCACAGGACCGTATGCAATTAAAGCTTAGCACGGAATCACACAAAGTATCAGGACAAAAACTGGGTTAGTAAGACAGCTTTTGAGTATTTTAAAGAGGAAAGAGGGAGAAACAGGCTCTCACAAATATTATGGCAGATGTGGGCAGGAGGGGATATTGTGGTTCAAAAGAGAGCTGAACAGCAAGTAGTGGTTGAATTTCAATGCTCAGGGTCTAAGACAATTAAAAGGAGGGCCACCCATGCCACAGCAATTAAAATTAGGGATGCACAAAAGGCCAAAATTGGAAGAGCAGACACCTCAAAAGTAGTTTAGAGACAGGGAAGGGAGAACTCATGCAGAGATTACAAAACAAGTAGAGGGACAGAATTGATTGAAAGAGGATGGAATTTGTGGCAAGAATCATCAAACCAATGCTTATCTTCTCAATTTTTAAATTATGAAAAATTTCTTGCTCATTTAAAACTGGATTCCAGAAAGCACTGTGACAAATCAGAGCCTGTGGAATTTTGAGGAGAAAAAGCAGAATGTCATTAACGCAAGGAATCTAATGTTGAGTTTTTGGACAATGTCATTGCATGTAGATGAGAAATAGGTGTTGGCCAAGAATATTTATATTGTTGGGTGATTATACAGACAATCTTACATGGAGAGAAGCTGTTGTGAGTGACTTAGTAGCTCTAAATAAAATGAGAAGGTAACAGCAGTGACACTGAGCTGGACAAAAAGGAGAATTGTTGTAGATTGTAATGTGGTCAAAGGATGCAGAAAGATCAAGGAGAAAGTGTCACAGATGCACAAACTAATTTGTCTCTAATGATTTCAAGCCAAACATCTGGTGGAAGGGACTCAAAAATTGAGTCTGAAGAAATATTATTGCAGATTTAGGAAGCAACAACACATTCAAAAGATTTTGGAGATTGGAGATGATGCAATGCAAAGAGTTAAATTTTAGATCAACTTCTATTAGACCAATACTGCAAAAAAGCCATCAGGATCAGCTTTTTTGCAAACTGTGTCTTTTGTTTCATTTAGGAGCTCTATCGACTATGTTTCTGGTCTTCTGATCCTAAGTGTCAAACTGAAATTAAATTAATCAAAAGGTATACCAACATACCTAACAATGATTTTAAAACACACCAGAAAGAAATTTTAATTGCGAACTCAAAATAAACTTGGTCAGAACACGTGTGATTAGAGTAAATGGGAATCCTCTGAATATCATCACTGCAACAGAACCAAAGTTTATTCAGTACAACTTTTTACCAAAAAGTTTTTTTTGGCTGATAAAATTTATTTTTTTCAATTCCACACAAATCAGTCACATCAAACTTCAACAATCAATAAGAGATTGCTATACAAGTTACAAAGCCTTGTCTTTAAGTGGCTTCATAGTAAATCACACCAAGTAGCATATATTTTTCTACTCTGATTTTCTATGGACCAATTTGCTAGGTGTCTCATTCCTTGTAGATGTGTAATAATTTCCTGCTGACGGTGGAAAACATGACAAACAATTACAAGAGAAAAATCAAGAAAACAAATCTTTTTTTCAATGAGGAAGAATATCAGAAGTAAATGGAAATCAAGGATTGAAATTATGCAATACTATACATATAAATCAAGTTTTAACAGTATTTTCAAAATCACAACACTCAAAAGATGTTAGCCTTTCAGAACTAACCAATTTTCAATTTACAATGCTTCAATTTGAATTTCTATGTTTAACTTTTCAGCCATTTGATCACATTCCACTCACCAGTCCAGTTTTCAATCTGATTTAATGCTTCCCTGCCAGCAGTTGCAGCTTTTCACCAACATTTTTCCCTATACCAGAAACCTTTAATTCTGCTGCAGTGACACATCAGAAAGTAATGATTATTAAATTAGAATCTATATACCACCCTGTATCTATTGTATCTTAGTACAGACTCCATTGGGGTCTCTCACCTGGAATAAAAAGCATTAGATTGTATAAGCATTCCTCAAACTTAGCTTAATTCTATCTTTAGGACCTTCTGTCAAAGGAATCAGAACTATATACAAATGCATCCTGATAGAAGCACCATTCATTTTCAAATGAACAAACTGAAATGCAACTGACTTTACAATGCATTCCAATACTGTTTGCTTTATTGCCACCCACAAGCTAACTACCCAGATTTTGTGTTACAATTTGAAGGTTGCATTTCGGATTGGGTTAAAATTGAAAGTACTAATTAATTGTATATTTGTCTTGGGCATTGGGTATCACTGACAAAACCAGCACTTACTGCCAATCCCTCTTGGTCACAGAGTCAGAGATGTTGAGCATGGAAACAGATCCTTCAGACCAATTCGTCCATGCCGACCAGATATCCCAACCTAATGTAGTCGTACTTGTCAGCACCTGGCCCATATCCCTCCAAACCTTTCCTATTCATATACCCATCCAAATGCCTTTTAAATGTTGCAATTGGACCAGCCTCCACCACCTCCTCGGACAGCTCATTCCATACCCGTACCACCCTCTGCATGAAAATGTTGCCCCTTAGGTGTCTTTTATATCTTTCCCTTTTCACCCTGAACCTATGCCCTCTAATTCTGGACTCCCTCATCCAGGTAAAAGACCTTATCTACTTATTCAATCCACGCTCCTAATAATTTCATAAACTTCTATAAAGGACACCCCTCAGGCACTGACATTCCAAGGAAAACAGCGCCAACCTATTTAACGTCTCCCTATTGCTCAAATTCCCCCATGGCAACATCCTTGTAAATCTTTTCTGAACCCTTTCAAGTTTCACAACATCCTTCCGATATGAAGGAGACCAGAAGCGCACACAATATTCCAAAAGTAGCCTAACCAATGTCATGCACATTCCCAACATGACCTCCCAACTCCTCTACTCAATACTCTGACCAATAAATGAAAACATACCAAATGCCTTCTACACTATCCTCCCTACCAGCGACTTTACTTTCAAGGAGCCATGAACCTGAACTCCCTTTGTTCAGCAACACCTCCTGGGTCCTTACAATTAAATAAACAAGTCCTGCTAAGATTTGCTTTCCCAAAATGCAGCACATCACATTTATCCAAATTGAACTCCATCTGCCACTCCTTAGTCCATTGGCCCATCTGATCAAGATCCCATTGTACTCTAAGGGAACCTTGTTCGCTGTCCACTACAACTTTCGATTTTGGTGTCATCAGCAAACTTACTAACTATACCTCTTATGCTCACATCCAAATCATTTGTATGAATGACAAAGTCAGACGATGGTGATGAAATGAAGTGTGTGTGAACATATCGAGCAAAACAAAAAGAGATTAGGTATTTGGCTCTCAGCTTTGTCCGCTATTCAATATGATAGTGGCTATTCTGATTTTAATCTCAACATTCTACATTCCTGTATATCCCCAATAATCCTTCATCTCCTTGGTAATCTTGTACATTTCAATTAAGTCAACTTGGACTCTTATAAACTCCAGAGGATAAAGGCCTAGTCTGTCTAGCCGTTCCTAATAAAAGGGTGCTGCAGAAATATTACCAAACCTAGATGGTTTAAAACGTAAGAGGAGCAAGCAGCTGTTCCCATGCATCTGCTGCTGTTGTTATTCTGTATTTTAAATTTAAGATATGGGGTGGGGATAGTGATCAGTGACTCAAATCATACATCCTTCAACTTTTTTTTCCAGCTCTCATATTTATATACTATTTATGGCTGTTAGGCACAGTTAAGTGTCAAGTTAATGACAACAGCAGATGTGGTTCTTAAAAATTTATTCATTCACAGAAGACAGTGTTGCTTGTTAGGACAGCATTTATTGTAAACCATAATTTCCATTCAGAAAGTGATGGTGAAATGCCTTCTTGAACTGCTGCAATCTGTGTGGTACAAACACAGAATTATTTTGAAAGGAATTCCAGCATTTTGACCAAGTGGCAGTACACTCCTCATTTAACGTAGAAGTAATATCTTCAGAAAACCCTAAATTTGTTAAATATGATTTCTCTTTCATGGATCCAAGTTGACTCTGTTCAATTTTGCTATTACCTTCTAAACATTCATTCAGTAACCACCACCTGTTTACTGGATTCCAAGGTCTCCCCCCGACCCCCTACTCCAGATGACAAACTAACAACTCTGCAGTTCTCCATTCTCCCTCTTCCTCCATCCTTAAACGGAAGGGTTAAATATACTTTCCAGTTAGTGGGAAACTTTCCAGAATCTATAAAATTTTAAAGATAACCACCAATGCATCCACTATCTCTCAAGCCAGCTCTCTCCAACATTTACTGCCCCTTCGTGTTTTAGTTCCATCATGCTGAGTTATCTATCTCAATCCTTCAATCTAAGATTGAAGTCCCTTTTAATGGACTACTCTCTTTCCTCAAGACTCAGTTGTACAGTCAGAGTTTTACAGGAACAAAGAAGCCCTTCAATTCATCATGTCAATACCAGTCATCAAGAACATACCAATTCTCAAAACCATTTTCAAGCACTTGGCCATAGCTTTGCATGCTATGACACTTCAAGTGAATCTTCTAAATACTTCTTAAATGTTGTGATGGCACCCTTCTCTACCACCACCCTCTGGGTTACATCATTATTCCTAAAATCCCTTCTAACCTCCTGCTCTTTGCCTTAATTTTATGCCCCTTGGTTACTGACACCTCAACTAAGGGTCAAAGGGTCATTCTTATCTATCCTTTCTTTGCCCTTCATAATTTGGTATACCTCAAGTCAGGTCTGCTCGAAGGAAAACAATTATTGCCTATCTAATCTTGCTTAATAGGTGCAAGACTCAAACCCAGGCAACACCTTGAATATCCTCTGCATCCTCTCGAGAGCAATCACTTCCATGTTATAGTGTGGAATCCAGAACTGTACACAGTATTCCTAACATTTATATATAGCTCCATAGCCTCCTAACTCTATGCCTACACTATTAAAGGAAAATATACCAAATGCTGCCTTAGCCATCTTTTGTACCTGTCCTGCTGCCTTCTATGGACTTGCACATGGAAGTCCCTCTAATTTTGAAAAATTCAAATCAAATCCGTCAGACAAGATCTCCCTCTGACAAAGCAATGCTGAGTATCCTTAATTAATCCTGCCCTCTCCACAGAGAAAATAATTATGCCCCTCAGAATTTCTTCCCCCAACCGTTTTCCCACCGTTGATTTTAGACCCTCTGGCAAAAGCTCCCTGGTTAATTTCGACCAACTTTCTTGAAGAATGATGCATTTGCCACCCTTCACTTTTCAAATCCTTTCCAGCCATAGCAATGTCAGGTTCCTGAAATCTCCACCCTTGCCTCCCAGTGTAATCTGAAATACATCTAATCTGGGCCCATAGCGCTTCCCTAACTTCTTTTTGTATTTGCCTATCATTCCTTAATACCAAATATTCTTAGTCAGTTTCTAAACTTGGTCACCCTGTGGTCACATCTCTATAGAGACAAATGAACCATGTGCATTCAGGTCACAAGCCATTAATTTTTAAAAAAATTCTTTATTCCAATCCCACTTGATGTATGCCTATACTTTGTCTGTCTTCTATTTTTGTTTTCTACTTTACTTCCATTCTCTAGTTTTGCTTCCGATGAATTGGAGGTCCCTTTCAGAATTCCACCTCCAACCTAGATTAGACCCTATCCAATAGTACCAGCAATTCTCGCACAGCGTATGCTCGCATCATCTTGCTGAGACACTGACCTGGCCCAAAACAGACTCCAATGCCTCAAATTTCTGAGGCCCACCCTCTTACACTAGCTTTGTAGCGACCTGCACTCTTGCACAATTTTCCTGTTTTTATCCTCACTAGCATGCTTTAGTCACTGCATTATAGATTCTGCTTTTCCATGTTTTTCCAAGCTCCATAAAATTTGCTTTCAAGACTTCATTCCATTGGCAATATCATTGGCACCAACATGGACTACAATCACAACCTCCGGCTGTTCACGCTTCCCTAGAAGAATATCCTGCAGTCACTCCATGATATGCTTGATCTTTGCACAAGGGAGAGGGTCAGTCTGTCCAGTCTTTTTTCCTCTTGTTGGTTCCTTCACCGTCTGCCACAAAATTTAGTTTGGTAGCCAAGTCCTTTAAGACTTGGACATATCTATCAGGAGTGCAAAATGTCCTCAGGGGAGACTTAGCACAATTGATTCAGGAATATGGGATTTTAGCACTAGGTTGGAGAAGCTGGAGTTTTTCTCCTTGCAACAAAAAGGAGGCTATCAGGAGATCCAGAAGGGATGTACAAGATTGACACATTGAGAAAAAAGTGAAGTTTTAAAAAAAAACACCGTTTTCAATTGCTAACAGTACAAGTCCAGGGACACAGATTTAAGATTTGGGCAAGAATTATACAGGGGAAGAGGAGAATTTTCTTCTGAAAATACAATTGAGAATGGCCTTGAACTCTTATAAGATTGCAATTATTGTTTGTTACCACCTTTGTCAAAGGAGAATTGGCTTCAGGGAAAAACAACTGGCAAGGCTGTGGAGATAAAAGAGGGACAATGGAATCAGCTGGATTGCTCCATGGAGTGTCAGTTTGGAACTAAAAGAATCAAATGGTTTGTTGCAACTTAAACATGTATGACTAAGTAATGATCATTCCCATCAACACTGTCGTGGATAGGTGTATCTGTGACAGGTTAGAGGAAGAGTTCATTTCTTTCTTCTCTCATATTAGTGCTCCAACACTTGCTCCAAAACCAGCATGAGAGTTGTCTACTGAGACTTAGCTGGCTGGATCAGAGTTCTACTCTCAAGCTACTCTTGTATTTAGTTGAATGATTCAGATTAGAATGACCTTGAGAATGCTCATTATTTCTTGCGAGCACACAGTAGAATTTATATTTGTTAACAGAGTCACCATTTGACTTTAGACGGTGTTTGATATCCAGAAAATATCTGCATTTATATACCACCTTCGTAAAACATAAAATACAAAATATGTCACAATTACTATTCATAACAAGTTTCCATCTTGTTAGCAAATCTCATTCATTTTACATTAACAATGTCTCTTACAGAACATTGGAAAATAGCGTGACTGGGTAGTATGGTTCTTTGAGTTAGCTCCAATAAATATAATTACTGTAATTTCATATTAAGTCCACTTCCCAATGCTATTCCTACGTGTCCAAATACATATACAACCCAGTCTTGAACATTCTCATCAACTGAGCAGCCATTGCAATTCTCGGGCTGAGAATTCTAAAAATCAAACAAGCAATCTGATTAAAGAAATCAGAGTCTGAAATGCTAACTCCCTTATGAAACGATTGCACTTAGTTCTAGTCTACCTAACCAGGAGAAAACAGCCCCTTGGCAACTGATTTGCCAAACCTTAAGAATTTTGTATGTCTCTCTAAAATCCCTCCAAATTCCTATCCTTACTAGTGTCTCACTTTTCTCCTTCCCCAAATATATTTTGCTTTCTCGTTTTCCTACTAGAGTGAATTATTTCATACTTTTTAACATTACATTCCATCTACTACAATCTTAGCTGACCACTTCATGTTTTACAATCTCTGCAATCTCCTCACAGCTTGCTTTCCCTCCTTATTTTGCAAGTTAGAGAATTTTACATTACACTTAATTCCCTCATGCATGACCTGGATGTCCCAGTGTTGGATCTGATGAAGGAGCAGCGCTCTGAAAGCTAGTGCTTCCAAATAAACCTCTTGGACTTTAACCTGGTGTTGTGATTTTTAACTTCCCTCATGCAGCTATTGATTGACTTTAATAGCCGAGACTCAGGTAATAGACATTGTGATATTCTAATCCTGTACTGATGACCTAGTAATTTCTGCCTTCTCTTTTTTAACCAGCCCACAATCTAAACTAATCTCTAACAGCCAATCTGAGAAGTTCTAATTTTGTGTTAACATATTGTGTGGACTTAGTGAATGCCACAGACAGACAATCTAAATATACTGCATTTACTGGCTCCCTTTATCCACCTGCTTCCAATCTCAAAAGGCCAATCAATATGTTAAAATCAAATTTTCCTTTCATAAAACTATATCAGCTCTGCCTAAAATGAATTATTAATCTAATATTTGATAATAGTGCTTGTGGGAGAAATGATGCTTAGGACATCTGAAGGACTCTATTTTTCCTTAAGTAGTTCCACTAGATATTAAAGGTCGATTTGAACCATTAGAATAGGCAGTTCGTACGTCAGCACTAATTTTCTCATGATACAACATTAAGATTGCTGTTAAAATACGTTCATTAGGTTTTGAATTTGGGCATTTTGATTTACCTTAAACTACAATGTCATAAAGCTTTGACTCAAGAAAAACAAGCAACACTTGGAATTTAAAGACCATTTTAATACCTCCTCAATTATCATTATTGTGAAATAATCTTATTTGGGAGCAGTGAAGTCCTTTCTCTGCCATATCACACTTAACTATGATATTAACTATGGAAATGTTAAATACAGCACCATATGAAAAAAGTATTTTTGAAAGGTCTCATTAAAGTCAAGCTAAATTTTAGATTTTCTAAGTCATAACTAACCTGTTTATTACACCACACAAAATCTCAACAGATTTTGTGCTTAAAAGCATAAAAAATGGCAACTTGCGGAAATAGGATTTCCAATTTCTGTTTCAACTGTAAGCACTCTGCTTGTATCTAATGCAGGTAGTAAGAAACTTCAAAGCTGTTCCACCCTGCCTTAGTGCACATTAAACCCCAATAGCAGATCATCACGGCTGGGTCAAGAACATATTTCAACTTGAATTATTATGATCTAAAGAGAATTGGCAATTTGGGCTTTCTGCGTTCTGCAGAGACAGTTCCCTTACTGGCTCTGTCTTTAGGTCCACGCCCCTCACCCCCCACCAACACACCTTCTACTCCCAATACCTTCCCTTGCTGTCCCTGGACATGTAAAACCTGCACCCACACCTCACCCCCCCACCTTATTTTCATCCAAGGCCCCAAATGATCGGGCAGATTTTCCTGCACATCCAATCACGTCATCTATTGGTCCACTGCTCTCAATGTTGTCTCCTCTACTTTTGGTGAAAAAGAACACCAGCTGACAGAGTGTTTCACGAATGTCACTGGGACATGCACCAAACAACCCCAAACATTGTCTTACAGTCCTTCAGTGAGTTAAACACTGGCATTTTATCCCTGGTATAATCCAGTCCATACTGATGGGATGAAATGGCAGAAATGCTGATTAGGACATCTGAATGCTGACAATCTAAATATTCTGCATCTAACTGGCCCCATTTACTTACTCTGCAATTTTGAACCTCAAAAGACTAAAATCTGTGAAAAATAAAAAAAATTTCCTTTCATAAAATTAAGTTGATTCAGCTGGAATTATTTTACATGAAATTAAGGCAAGCTTACTCCAGTTTCTCACATCATGGGTCGCAGTAATAAACCTACGACAAAGTGAATCGGTACAGACCTCAAGTGTAAGAGGACAAATTATGAGCTTTGTAGAGTTTAAATTTGGGACATGGAGAAATTTAGCAAATCCATCTAGCAGAAGCTTTATTCGAAAATTTCATATTTTGTGACACATGGTCAAACATTAGCTACAGAATTTGAAAGTAATTATTTCTGTACCATGATCATCATTTCTTTGAAGACCATACGAAAATAGGAATAGGAATAGGAGTAGAGCAGTTCGGCTCTTCAAGCCTGTTCAGCCATTCAATAGAATCGCGGCTGATCCAAAATTCCTGACTGGTTTCCCGCCTTTTCCCCCATAACTCTTTATCCCACTACTGATCAAGAATCTCTTGCAACCTTACATAGATATTATATATAATATATGGACTATGCCCCCACAGCTCTCTTCAGCAAGGAATTCTAAAGACCCACAACCCTCAGAAGAAATTCCTCTTTGTCTCAGTCTTAAATTAGCACCCCTTTATTCTGAGACTATGCCCTCTGGTACTCCCAAGAGGGGAAATCCTCTCAGCATTTACCGTGTGAAACCCCCTCAGAAACATATACATTTCAATTAGATCAACTCTCATTCTTTTAAATTCCAGTGAATAGGCTCCCAACTTGTTCACCCTTTGCTCATGAGGCAATCTTTCCAAACATGGGATCACCCTAGTTAACCAAACGAGCTTCAATGCAGTGATATATATTCTGAAATACCAAGACTTCTCTATTCTTATACCTCAACCTGCTTGAAATAAGAGCAAACATTGCATTAGCCTTCGCGATTACCTGCTGCACCTGTGCACTACTTTTCTGGGTTAAGCAAAAGTACCCCCAAATCTGTTTGTGTTGCAGCTTGCTGCAATTTTTCTCCATTTAACTCATACTGTTCTTTTGTTCTCCCTTCCAAATTGAACAACTTCATATCTTCCCACATTATACTCCATTTTGCCAGCTTCTTGCACAAGTCATTAACCAAGCAACATCTCCCTGTAAACTGTTTGCACCCTCTCTGCAGCTTGGCTTCTCATATACTTTTGTGTTGTCTCAAATTTGATTACAGTACATTTGCTTCCTTTCTCCAAATCAGTAATATATATTGGAATCAGTAATATATGTGGGAAACCATTGCAATCCTAGCACTGATCCAGGGTGGTACCTTACTGTTTACAGGTTGCCAACCTGAAAAAGAACCCCTTATCCAATTCACAGTTTCCAGCCCATCAGCTAATTTTCTATCCATGCCAATATATTACCTCCAAAACCATGGTTCTTCTGACTTAACATTTTGAGGTAACTTGAACACTTTCTCAAAGTCCAAATACATCTATTAGTTCCCCTCTGTCCACGATGGCTGATATTTTCTCAAAAAATTACTGGAGCAGAATCTCTTAAGACTTTTATATCACAACCTTTTACCACACAACAAAGTTAGTCATTTGACATATCAGAACACTTCAATAAACATGATATACATTATCAAGCACTGCCAGTTTTATTAAAATAGTATTACATCATGCAATGTGCACTTCAGAAAATTTAAAAGTACTCAATAATAACACTGCAATTACCTTCCCAGTCACCTGTCTCAGTCACCCTTTTCAGATCAAGGTGAGCAATTTCTGGTCGCACTCTGTTATCCTGATTAGAAACTTCTTTGCTCTTTGGCACATCTGACTTTTTGTTAGCATTTAAATCATAAATTTCCGCAGACGAATTCTAAAAGATAAATAGAAAATGTTATTATCAGTTTGCAATTAAATAAATTCGTAATTGTTAGTCCAAATGAATACATTTTCAAGGAAAAACCTAGAAGTAGAAGAATCCAACAGTAGTAGCAGACATGTACTTAAAACATTTTCTTTTCCCCCCATATTCATTCACTGGATATGGACTTTACTGGCTGGGCCAACATTTATTGTCCATCCATATAGTTATCCTTGAGAAGATAACTGTAAGCTGTCATTCTAAACTGCTGCAGTCCATTTGGTGTAGTTACAAAAATGTTGTTGGTAGGGAGTTCCAGGATTTTGACCCATCAGTGAAGGAATGGTGATATATTCCAAATCAGAATGGAGAGTGGCTTAGAGAGGAACCTTGCAGGTAGTGGCATTCCCACATATTTGCTGCTCTTAGCATGTCTGGCGTCAAGCTTCTTGAGTGTTATTAGAGCTCCAGCAAGTGGAGAGTATTTCATCTCACTCCTGACTTGTGCTTTGCAGAGGAGGACAGTTTTTGCAAAGTCAGGAGATGAGTTAATAACCATGGGATTCGTAACCTCTTACAAGCACAATATTTATATGGAGAGTCCAGTTGAGTTTCTGATCAATGGTAAACCCCAGCATTTGATAATGGGGAATTTAAATGATTGCAGTGCAACTGAATATCGTGGGCAATGGTTAGATTCTACATTGTTGAAAATGGTCATTGATAATATCTCCCTCCACACCTAGTGGTGTATTCAAATTAAGCAAATACTTCAGTGAAGCTACAGCTGGAATTAGCAAATCATTAAGTTGTTTTGGTAGCAAATCTGATCTTCTAAACAAATTTATTTAACTTTGCCAAAGTCTAACAGTAATTCTGAAGTTGATCAATTGGTCGAATTAAACAACCGAAAAGTTTTGTATTGAATTTTTTTATAATTACTTATTTCCTCATCACTGACTGATCGTTATGTTCAGCAAACTTCATTCCATGAAAGATTCCACAAGATTTTTTTTTAAATGAAGGGAAATCAAGTGACATTTGTCCCTTTTAAAGAGAGATGTTTCGCTTCATATGTTGCTCACTTCTCATATCCTTTAAAGGACTGAGTAAACAGATAGCTTTGAACTCTCTTCAGCTGTAAAATACATAATATTCAGACTATCAGGCAGTATAAATACCACATAATTAATTTCCTTCACCTGCCCATGGATTTCCCTCTTTACTGCTAATTATCGGTCACTTTCATAAAAAAGGGAATAGTTTCCACTAGGAGGAAATCCATTCACAAACAGAAACTGCCTCTATTTTCACCACCAGAGGTAAGAACTCAGACTCTCCTTGGCTGACCTGATCACCTATAAGCTTGATTTCAACTGCAAGTCAATAACTGAAACAGAAGTCCTTTTTGTAGGAATGAAATTTAATGACTTTCATATTATTTGGGATTAAATTATACTTAATTGATGACAGACAACTAGATAGCAATTTACAAACATTTATTCTAACTGAAAACAAGAGGACTGGATCTTTGTCAGGATCTTGACAAGAGTCTCAGGAAAACATTTAGCCAAAAAAATTTTCTCTTTGCCTTAGAAAAGATATCTTTGGCAAAATAAGTTTTGCTGGGAAAAAAAAAACAATAAGTTTATTCAGCAGTTCTAGTAGTGGATTTATCTAGATCACAAGTAAAAAGACGAATTGGCTGCAGAAGTATTAATCTGCAAAACTGTAGGTGCAATAGTTTTTTTTATTAGAAATATGCCCAAGTGTAATATTCCAGCTATCACAAGTATCAAGTACCAGAAGAATAAAGTGCAGCACTCCTTCCCCAGCCACTGGTTTTAAAACAGTCCTTTTCCTATTTTAATCCACAATCAAAAACATGGAATAAAAAGATGCAATCTTTACAACAAACTTTTGCCAAAAAAGCTTTGTTGCATCCCATCAGCCTTTATGACTAGTTTGCTTAATTTCAAAGTCATTGCTCTTTAACTCCAGGTTAAAATCATCTATCACTACTAAGTAGAATCTCTTTTAAAAAAAATCAAATCACTCCCTTGTTTTCTTTAGTTTGGTGCTATTTAACAGGATTCGTAGACTAAGAATAAATTTATTCTACAATAAAACTTGTGTTTGCACATTAAAAATAATCACACAACAAATATTTCACATGCTATCACAAAGCTTCTAATCACGTTCTTACTCACCAAGGTTAACATGAAAGAACTACCTACGTCAATTTCAGAAACAGAAGTACTTTCTGGCCTGCAAAAAACATTAAAATTAAAGAAAGTAAATTTTGTTTTGGACATTCAAACACAAGCCCTCAAATAGCCAGGTGTCCTTTAATATTTCAAGAAGTTGAGAGAGACATTACCTTGTTCTTGTTATTTGAAATGCCCCTGCCAATATATTAAATTTTAATATTTAATATAGGTGCTTTTACTTCACAGTCCTCAAAAAAGTCTCATTATAGATCAGTAATTTGAATTAAATTTTTATAAACAATACTATCAAGTCACTAACAATGGTACATGAGCTGGATTATCCCAACATCCCAGTTCTCTTAGTAAGAGTTGTATTCCTAGCTCAAAGTGTGAATGTTGCAATTTTGATAACCTTGTTAAACAGATCTCTTCAAATATCTGAAATAGTAATATGAAAACTAGAAATGCCTCTTTCTAATTTCTCCAAAAGCCTTGAGTATGTTTCCAAACCAGCACCAGCTGTACTTGATGGTTTTGTAATTTTTCATGTTTCATTGGAGATATTGGCTGACTGTCCTTTCCACCTAGATTTCCTGAACAGCAATCAGATATTGTGTTAACCAGACTGAAGAGGTGAATTGCATGACATTACCATTCCTTAACTCTGCACAGACCAAGGAACAACATCAGCAGCTGGGGCCAAAGAAATTGCAGCATTCATAATGCAATTATGGAATCCAATCAAAAATATTATTCTGTATTGTTACAGCTGCATTTATATACAATTCAGTGTTTACAATAAAACAAAAAAATGATAGTTTCTTCCCATGAACCCTTTTCCCCTGATTGGAGGAGTTCAGAACTGGACAATATAAATTTAAAATTGAAATCAGAAGTTCAGGGGGATGTCTGTAGGCACTTCAGCGCAGTAGTAGAAATCTGATACACATACCCAAAAATGAAGTTGAAAATACAGACAAATGGATTTTTGTAAGCATGTGAATAAATTGAATTAAGACACGTATCAGCCATACTCTAACTGAACATTTAATAGGCTCAGGGAAAAGGGAGGACCTGAATAGCCACCTTCTCTTTCTAGGTTCCACCCTCAAAAATGGCAAATTTCAGACCTAAAGTTAAAGTTTTGATCATGTTATTCCAGTTTATGATAAATTATTTTTAGGATTAATCTTACATTTTATGGGGTCAGCTGTGGCTCAGCACTGTTGCCTTAGTCAGAAGGCTGTGGGTTCAAAGCTTGATCCCAAGATTTCATGACAAAAATTCAAGGCTACTACTGCGTTGAAGTACCTACACACACACACACTCCTGAACTACTGATTCCAATTTTAAATTTCCTGAAGGGCTTTTGCCCGAAACGTTGATTTTCCTGCTCCTCAGATGCTGCCTGACCTGCTGAGCTTTTCCAGCACCACTAATCTAAACTCTGGTTTCCAGCATCCGCAGTCCTCACTTTTGCCTAAAAATTCAAGGCTGACATTTCAGTAGAATACAAAGTGGTATGTTGCACTAGAGATGCCACCTTTTGACTTCTCAGGTGTCAAAGATCCATAGAACAATTAAGAGCAGAATTTTTATCTGACCAATGATTTTCCCTCTGCTAAAATCTCACTGGAAAAATCAACTATTATCACTTCCTCTTCACAGACATTTCCTGTGAGCCAATCGACATGGTTTCCCCTCGATTACCACAATGTTGACACTTGGAAAAGTATTTCAGAGGCTGTAAGTGTCTTGGTGGTCATGCAAGGCAATATATAATGGAACAATTTATCCATAGCAAAAGTTGGAAATCTACAATTACTCTGTACTATGTACTTCTAGGCTAAAATTAAACAGAGCCAAAATAGAGACCCTTGTATTTGTGAGCAAGGACAAAAACAAATGGCAGCAAAAAGAAAGCAGGGAGCACAGGAACGAAGCACATGTCACAGCATGTCCCTAACATAATGTGGCTTGCATCCCAATATTACTCCCATCGATTCTGCTAAACTCTGACAAGTAGTATTTGAAGGAACGAGAAAAACAACTCAGAAGTGGAAATTGCACCACAGTTTAGAATGTGAACTGCATAATGTAATACTTCACAGTATGAGGGTAGAGTCTCTTCCTCTAGATTTTTAAACAATATATTCAAATAGCCATGAGCAACATTTGACAAATTTGTGAAATTTCTCAATAATAGGTTTGTCAACCAGCAAGGGTAGAAAATAGTTAATCAACTAATGACATCTAATGGTTCTATTCTAATTATCTATTTAAACATTTATCAGTGAACCAAAATTATTGGTGGCATTAGTATCAGAATTGGCACAGTGGTAGTCTTCCTGTCTGATTTGTTTTTGAATTTACCTATTACAAACTCCTTAACTGATCTCAGCATTTCCATTGAGAACTGTTCAGCTAACAGTTATCCTGATTTCCAGCATCCTGCTTTCGGTCTCCTCCCTTCTGAAGGAAGAGGTCACATTTGCTATGCACTTTTAATTTTACAGCTGCAAGTGTAGTTACTCACCCAGATATCACCTGAAAACTGATTCTTTGCATACAAAAATGAAGAGAAATGACGAGAAATGATTGACATTACAGAACACCTTTAGCAAGGTTGTACAATTGAGCGCAAATTAAAAGCCTCTAGGTGAGAACCTTAGAAATGCTCTTTCAAAGTTCTCTTTTAGACTAGATAACTGCACATCACTTCATTATCTAAGAAAGGTGATTGAAGAAAACATAGAATTATGGACCAGTAAGTCTAACAAATATTGAGAAACTGCTAGAAATAAAGATAATATCTTAATTTTCAGCTGATCAAACAGCCAGCACAGATTTGTGAAGGACAGACGAACCTTACTGATTTAAGAGGCAGCTAATGTAGGACAGGAGATGAATACTATTTTTATTACATGCCTTCTGAAAGTCCATAAAGTAAGTAAAAGACTGTTAGCTAGAATTGGAGCCTATAGAATTGAAGACAAAAATTATCTGGTCAGGAAAATTGCCAAATGGCAAAAAATAGAGTAGAGATAACAAACTGGCCATGGCTAGTGGTATCCTGTTGTAAAGGACATGTAGGAATCTCTATTCGTCAACTTTGTTAATGACTTAAGATAATGACAGTAGAATCAAATATCCAAATTTGCTGATGACACGGACTGGTTACATTATAATCAAGGTACATGGAATTAGGTAATTACAAAGATAATTGAAGGCACAATGTTCTAGTGGTAATGATGCTGCTGCACTAGAAATCCAGAAGACTAGACTATTGTTTTGATAATATGTTTGATCCCACCATATGGGTGGTAAAATTTGAATTTTAAAAATGTAGAACTAAAAGCTAGTCTAATTGCAGAAATTAAACCACTTGAATCTTCTAGAAGCCCACATGGCTCAAAATCTTGGATATCTACCATCCTTACCTGGTCTGGCCTACATGTGACTCTAGACTCTCAGCAATGCAGTTCTTAAATCCTTTCCAAAAAGGCCAAGTTCTTTCAAATCCTACATCTCAGGGACAAAATCAGACATCAGAGTTTCCCCAAACCTTTCTCCAGTGTTCCCATTTTCAGGGCTTAAAATTATTGCCAACTCTTATGAGGTCACATTACCATTTTGGAAAATTCTGACCTAGACACTGGAAATGACAACAGCAAACAGCCACATTTCTCCCAGATGTTAATCGGGTATTTGAACTAAAATCTATCCTATAAACCAAACAACAGCCCAACATAGTCCTGTTCACAGAATCATACCTTAGAATATCCTAGACATAACCAATTCTGGGTGGGTCCAATCCACCAGTACAGATTTGCCAGAGGTGGCAGCACAGAGGCATAATGTCAGAAAATTAGTTGCTTAGAAGTGTTCAACTTTGACACCAGACACCTTTAAGTTTCATGGCGTCAGGACAAACATGTGCAAAGAAACTTCCTGCAGGCTACCACCTCATCCTGTCACTTTGGCTGATAAATCAGTAATCCAAATTGAGGAAGAAGCAGGGGATTTTGCAAGTGGAGAACCTGGATGTCCATCAACAGTGGCTTGGTAGATCACTACTAACAAAGACCCAAAAGACAGATCCTAAACTGTTTGACATAGATTAATACGCATCTATCCATAACAGAATCAATCAATCAGACTGAAGTCAATCCAGGTGTTCCCCAATCAAAAACCTTAGATGAACCAGGAAATCCACTCCCTAAAGACGAAACGTGCAGCATTCAAGTCATACAACACAGACCTATACAGAACATCCAAACATGACTTCCACAAAGCCAGAGGTGCCAAGAGGCAGTATCAAGTTAGAGGCCCAAACCAATCTTACAACTCCCACCACCTGTGGAATCACCTTAACAACATAATAGGACACAAAATGTAGCAGGGCAAGATAGTGGACAAAGACACATCCCGCCATGATGCGCACAATGCTTTTTATCTTCGGTTTGAGCAGAATACCAGTGTGCTCTTATACGCCCCAACAGCCCTGGATGCATCTGTTCCCTCTGTCACTGCTGCAGACATCAGATAGGTCTTCCTGGGAGTCAACCCAAGGAAAGTGACAGGCTCAGACAGAGTCTCCAGCCATGCACTCAGATCCTGTGCGGACCAGCTGGCAGAGGTAGTCACTGATTCTTCCATCTCTCCCTCCTACAAGCCAAAGTCCCCACAAGCTTGAAGACGACCACCATCATCCCAGTACCGGAGAAAGCACATGCAATGTGTCCTAATGACTAATTGCCCAGTGACTCTGACCTCCATAATCATGAAGTGCTTTTGAGAGGCTGGTCATGTCTCACATAAACTCCATTCTCCCAACCTGCCTCAATTCCCTGCAATTTGACGATTGACGTAACAGATCCACAGCAGACACCATTTCCCTAGCCCTGCACTCATCCCTGGAGCATCTGGACAACAAGGACACATACATCAGACTCCTGCTGATCAACTACAGCTCTGCCTTCAACACCATTATCCCCTCCAGACTGACCTCCGAACTTGGGGACCTAGGCTGCAGCTCCGCCATCTGCAACTGGATCCTTGGCTTCCTGACGCCTGGACTGAAGTGAAGACAAACAACTGCACCTCCTCTACAATAACAACACTGGGGTCTCTCCCAAGGACCTGTTCTCAGTCTCTTACTGTACTCCCTGTAAACCCAGGACAGTGTAGTCAAATTCTGAAGAAATGTCATCTACAAGTTTGCTGACAATACCACCACGATAGGACAGATATCAGAATATAGAAAGGAGATAGAGGGCTTGGTGACATGGTGCAATGATACGTCTCTCTATGTCAACAAAACTAAAGAACCAATAATTGAACTCAAAGAAAAGAGGAGAACACACCCCCAACTACATCGCAGAGCGGAGGGTGACAGCATTGAGTGTGTCATATTCCATGGAGTGACAACAGTCAACCTGTCCTGGACTTCCCACATAGATGCAACAGTCAAGGTGACACAACAACGCCTCTTCTTCCTCAAGCGGCTCAGGAAATTTGGCATGTCCATAAAGGACCCTCACCAACTTTTACAGTGCACCACAGAAAGCATACTGTCCAGGTGCATAACGGCCTGGTACGGCAACTGCTCTACCCAGGACCATAAGATACTACAGAAGGTTGTGTGCACAGCTTAGGTATTTATGGAAACTAACCTCCCATCTAGGGTCTCCATTTAAATATCTCGTTGCTGCAGAAAAGCTGCCAACAAAGTGCCATTCCACCCTTGTAATACTCTCTTATAACCTCTTCTGTCAGGCAGAACTTAGAAGTTTGATCATATGCACCAGTGGGTTCATGAATACGTCTTCACCTGCTATTATTAGACTGATGAATGGATTCTCTAGCTTCAAGTAATGCTGATCTTGTTAATGTTGATCTTGTTTAACACACATCCTAGGCTTTGTAACCTGAATGTCTTACACTGTGCAAGTTTGTCGTCACCCTATGATCTGCATATCCTTGATTACTGTGATCTATCTGCACTGCTTGCAAACAAAGCTTTTCACTGTACTTGGGTACACATGACAATAAATCAAATTAGTGAGTACTGCATATTCCTTATGGAGTCTTCACATTGAAGATACTTTCAATCATGTTATTTGGCACTACAGTGTCAGGGATAGACTTCAAACCCGATCTAGCAGCTTAGGATTTGTAATAAACAAAAACAGAACTATTCTCCAATACAATATGTAACCTTATGGCATGGATATCTTCCACTCTATCATCAAGCCAGGAGAAAAACCTTAGTTCAATGAAGAGTACAGGAGGATATGCCAGGAACACCACCACCAAAATGGTAAAGCAAAGTTGGTAAAGCAAAACACAGGATTTGCCAAACTTCAGAAGCAGCATGTAGTAACAGGGCAAAAAAAACCCACAATCAACAGATCTCTCCTAAGCTCTGCTGTCCCGCCATGTCCAGTTGTTTACTTGTCCACTATGATTCACAACTAACAGATCGAAAAGACTTCACAAGTATCCAATAATGGGGAAGCCCAGCACAGAAGGTCAAAATGCAAGGCTAAAGCATTTGCATCCACCTTCAGCTAGAACTTGAGAGCGAATGATTTCTGCCCTCTCCTGCAGTTCCCAGAATAAAAGACACCAGCTTTCAAAGAGCCCTAGCAAAACTAGATTCAATGGTTATCAGGGAAAAACTCTCCACTTGTTGGAAACATACCTAGTACAAAGACAGATTGTTGCGCACATTGGAGGACAAATCACTTTCGGCCCAGGACATCATTGCAGGAGCTCCTCAAAGAGGTACCGAAGATCCAACCATCCCTATCGAGCTCATCAATAACCTTCTTTCCATTATAAAAGGCCAGAAGTTGAGGTGTTCACTGACCGTGCAAACAGGCTGCTTCAGTATCTGAGAAGTTGCATATGACCATTTGATATTATACTTGAACAACGTGCATACTTTAGCTGACAAGTGGCAAGTATCTTTTGTGCTACACAAGTATCAGGCAATTACCAACTCCAAAAAGGAGAGAGCCTAACCATTGTGACTTGTGATTTACTGGCATTACTATCACTGGGTTCTTCAAGAACAATATCCTGGAGGTTTACAATTGACCAGAAGATAAATTGGACCAGCCATGCAAAGAACAGGCAAGAAGCTAGGGAGGTCTTCAACAAATAATTATTTCCTTTTTTCCTCCCCAATGCCTATCAATAAATTGTTAGGCTCAAGGCAGGAGTGTGATGGAATGTCCTCTACTTGTCCAGACGCGTGCAGCTCCAACAACATTCAAATATGACATTTGGGACAAAGCAGCATTTTCAATACTCACTTCCTTCATCACCAACACAATGGAGCATCAAAGTATAATGCAGTAACTCACCAAATCTCTTTAAACAACATCTTCAAAACCCCAATCTCTCCCAACTAGAAAGACAACAGCAGCAGAAGCACAAGAATATTAAGATCTGCAGGATTCTTTCCAAACCATAAACCAAGCTCGCTCAGGCCTATACTGCTGTTCATTCACAGCCACTGGGTCAGAATTCTAGAACTCTTCCCCAACAGCACTATGGTGGCCCTGTACCACTAAGGATTTCAGTAGTTCAGGAACACAACTCTCAACACCTTCCGAGGACAATAATATGATAGCCCAGCCAGAGAAGATAAAGAATGCTGATAGGTTACACTTGCAGCAAAACTGTGGCAGATGGATTTCAATGCAGACGAATAGAAGATCATCCAGTTTGAAAGTGAAAGTTACAACAGTCTGATTTCTAAATTGTGAAAAGCTACATAGTGAGGGTCCAATGAATTAATGATCTGAGTAAACAGATCATGAAAATAAGACAGAACATGTACGGAAAATAATTAAGAGGATAAATGGGCTAGAATACACAAGAATAGAAATTATGCTTTAGTTATGCAAAGCCTGGATATAGCACACCTGGACTACTCTTGAGAAACTACATGGAGCACATAATGAGAAGGACAAACTGGCCTTGGAGGGAGTTCAACACATTGTAAACCTGAGATTAATTGATTACCAAAGGTATTAAAAGTAAGGCAAAGGCAAGTATTTGGAATTAATTCACAGATCAACTGTCCCACTGAAGTTGAAGTGGACTCGAGGGGTTAAACAGACTACTCACATTTCTATATTCATGCATTCTTACACCACTCACGAGTAAAGATTGTTCAATTAAATGGACCTCACATGATAGAACTCAGATAGCCAAACAGTGAAGGATACAAGAAGAGAACCTAGTCTTTACACACTTAAGCAAGATTTCACTCAGAGTACGCCAGAACCCAAAAAAAAGTAGAATCTTTGCAGGATCTTGTGACACAAAGGTAACATCCTTATCTCTTAGTCAGAAGGACCAAAATCAATCCTAACTGCCAGAGGTGTGCCATGATATACCTGACTTTTTTTTTTAAATAAATGAGCAGTAGTAAGTTGACAATTACTCACTGCTTGAACATAACACTCAATTTGATACACAAGTATCATCACAGTATCTCCTATAATTCTGACCCAGGAAAGGTGCACAATAAACCTCAAATTATGAGCTTAAATTGGAGCACAGAGGTCTCATTTTATTTATATTTCCAATGTATTGTAGACAAAAGCATTATTTTGTATTTTTAATTTAAATTTATCTTAAAATACTTCTAAACAGCGCAAAGTTCCACCATAACTTACCTTTCTGTTTTATTGTTATTTTCTTCATCTATAATTGGTTCATTGTCCAAGTTTTCTTCAGGCACATTCAGGAGTGGAACATCGGGGAGAGACAAGTTTTCCACAACCTATAAATGTCCAAATAATAAGTTACCCAAGCCTAACAATAAAATAACTAATGAAGATACAGTTAATGTCCTGAGAGTTCTATGTGTCAGTTTAATGTAGAGAAACCTTGAAGTCATCTAAGCAGTTCCTTAGAAAAGTAAAATACTGCTGGTAGAGAAAGAGATTGCCTGGTGAATAGCTCCAGCAGGTTTTGACCTGTATTTGTCAATTTATATCATTTGAATAAAGGGATATGTAACATGCTAACTGTATTAAAATAGACAGATGTTATTTGCAATTGTATCTGAATTTCAGAATTTTTAAGCCATCAAGAAAAACATGACTAAAGCTTCATTTAGGATTGGTATCTTATCTGTGAAATGTGCAACAATGTTGCTTTGCTGGCTAGTTGAACCAAACTTTTGATTTCAAAAAAGAGTTGTTTTCTTTCATGAAGGTAAAATTGAAATCACTTCAGTATCTTCAACTACCTGATTTGTCAATTAAAAGAAGAATTAAAGATCAATAATTCAGTGCAATTTACGATTCCACGCCACTGACTATCATTGCAAGTTCCCATTTTAATGAGTAACTCTGCATGGATTTTGACCTACCAAATTTTTTTTAAAAATCAGTTTATTGAGTAAATAAACAGTCAATTGTTGCAACTCCACAACCCGATTTATTCTCCATGAATATATGGGATTTGGTTCATGAGCACCTTTTCCTAGATGGTAACCTCTTGAATAAAGCTTGCATTTATACAATGTATTTAACATATGCATAATTCCATGGAAGCACCAGACAAAAGGAAGCAATGCCAAGATGTGACTAATACTTGGCCAAATACATAGGTTTAACCGGGACATTAAAAAGACAAAAGGTGATGCGAGAGGTGGTTTGGAACTAAACAGCTGGACAGCAGAAAGCACACCCCCAGTGGAGTCATAAAATAGGGAAGGGATATAGAAGATGCCTAAAATTGGAAGGTCAGAGATCTAAAGAGTTTTGGACTGGAAAAAAATCACATCATTAGGGAGGCGAGATCGGAGTTTGAACAAGATTGTGAGCAAAGGTAAGGCAGCATGTACAGACATAATGGGTGAATGGATCTTAATTTGAATTAGAATACAAGCAGTATTTTCCCATCAGCTCAGGTTTATTGATAAGATGTGAGGCCAATCAAGATAGCCAACCAGGAGTTGGGATAGTAGAATTTCCCATTCTAACTGTGGTTGCCATCCTACCTAATGTTTGATCGCCCTTCATTTATTCATTTTCCAAATCAATGTTAGAGTCTCCTGCTGCTACATTTTTCTATCTGGTCTTCGGCCTTCCTCCTCTTTCTGGTAGTCCTATCTGCATCATTCACCTTGCCACATTTCCTTTCTGCATGAGAAATAACCAGACTATTTCAACACTGACTCCCAGTCTTCACTGACACTCTGATGTACGATTTCCTGGTTTGTGTCCTTTCTTATGATGTCACGTTCATTTCTGTCACGTTATCCAGTCATTGTTCCTCTCTCCTTGGTGTTGCTCAAGTTATTGTACTATACAGCAAAGCCAGTCTCTGAACTCTGTTTCAGGTTCAGCGATAGTTTTTTAAAATCTCAACACAGCAATTTTAATTACTCCAAGCAGACCTAATCCTTGGTTTAATTTCCATTATTTGCCATCACTTATCCCAGACATTTGAAACTACTTACTTTCTCCAATTCTTCATCTATAATCTTTCCACTTGAACTGTGATCATCTTCCTGAAGGTTCTTGACAGACTAAAGATCCAAACTATGGAACATTAATATTTATGCTTCTGTCCTCCATTACTCTTCTCCCGATATTTAGTCATGTTCTCACTGCCTCCACCACATAACTCAATGTCATCTGCAAACACTGTTGACCATAACTCTGTCATGCTTGTTTAATTAGAACATTCATGTCAATTAGTGGAGGAAGGGGCTCAGTTCTAATCCTTGGTGGAACTCAACTTTGGCTTTGAAAGTTTCACTGTCTCCCTACACTTCTGCTTCTTGTCAGGCACTCCTTGTATATGCCCTTTAATATTTTTAATTCTGTGAGAAGATTTGTAGCTCGGGTGCTCGTTGCTGTGGTTCTGTTCGCCGAGCTGGAAGTTTTTGTTGCAAACGTTTCGTCCCCTGTCTAGGTGACATCCTCAGTGCTTGGGAGCCTCCTGTGAAGCTCTTCTGTGGTGTTTCCTCCAGCATTTATAGTGGCCTGTCCCTGCCGCTTCCGGTTGTCAGTTTCAGCTGTCCGCTGTAGTGGCCGGTATATTGGGTCCAGGTCGATGTGTTTGTTGATGGAGTTTGTGGATGAGTGCCATGCTTCTAGGAATTCCCTGGCTGTTCTTTGTTTGGCTTGCCCTATAATGGTAGTGTTGTCCCAGTCAAATTCATGTTGCTTGTCGTCTGAGTGTGTGGCTACTAGGGATAGCTGGTCATGTTGTTTCGTGGCTAGTTGATGCTCGTGGATGCGGATCGTTAGCTGTCTTCCTGTTTGTCCTATATAGTGTTTTGTGCAGTCCTTGCATGGGATTTTGTACACTACATTAGTTTTGCTCATGCTGGGTATCGGGTCCTTCGTTCTGGTTTTGCATGAGCAATATACCGGCCACTACAGCGGACAGCTGAAACTGACAACCGGAAGCGGCAGGGACAGGCCACTATAAATGCCGGAGGAAACACCACAGAAGCGCTTCACAGGAGGCTCCCAAGCACTGAGGATGTCACCTAGACAGGGGACGAAACGTTTGCAACAAAAACTTCCAGCTCGGAGAACCACAGCAATATTTTTAAATACTTAAGGACTCACACATCCAGAGTTCCTTCCTTGGCTTCTGGTCCTAAGTATTAAAAAGTACAGTTTATGTAAGGAGGCTGCAACAATGTTTCAGGGCTGGACAACATATGGCTCTGCATGTTTGCTAATAACTCCAAGTCGTAACCTTCAGCCACCTTTGATAATCTATTCACTGCCTCTACCTTCCAAGGAACTGCAATTTAAAAACTGCAGAGACAGAAAAAAAATAAAGAACTGCAGATGCTAGAATTCTGAAGCAAAAATAGAAACTGCTGGAGAAGCTCACCAAGTCTAGGAGCATCTGTGGAGGAAAAGCAGAATCAACGTTTCAGATCCAGCTTTGAATAAGGGACACTGACCCTAAACATTGGCTCTGCTTTGTCCCCACAGATGCTGCTAGACTTGCTGAGTTCCTCCATCAATTTCTGCTTTTGTAGAGACAGAAGCCAAGACTTCAGCTTTGTCACAAATTTAATTCCCTTGCCATTGAGCTTGCTTTCCATGGCGAGTGTTTTGAGCTGTGCTCACCCGGAATCTACTTGTTCTGTTTGAGCGTGAGCTTGGTTCTCTGCTCTGTAACGCTGTTTCCACTTCTGTAACATTGCTTGCCTCCTCCTCGGCTCTCTGCAGAAGCTTTCACCAATTTTGCTGCCTCATTTGGAATAGTGCCACAATGAATTCTTCACAGAAAAATGGTATTTTACTCACATTTTCAACATCCTGATGCAAATGAATTTTCAATGCTTCCAATGTACAATTATGAAGTGAAAGCTTCTGATCATTCTCTTCCAAACTATCTGCATGCTGTAAAGCTTCAGAAAGGGCTGATTTATTGACCTCAGAGTTATGATTGTTCTCTTCAGTAAGATTTTCTCTGGAATTTAAAAGAAAGTAATCAGAAAAAAAAACTACAATCCAGCTCAGAAAGCTACACTCTGCTTTTCATATGGTATAATTTTTTCCCCATTGACATCTTAATACTATCACAACTTAAGATGTTAAGACATCTCATACTGATGCAAAATTTAAGTCATTCTTTTCAGGAACCATTAATTTAAGGTTTAATCCAACGCAAGATTAAAGATGGAGAAAAAGATAGCCAAGAAATTGATCACAGTGCTAATCCAACAAATAAAAACCTCAGGACTTGGCTCACAGTTTGTCATTGCACATTTTGTATTGCATGTTTTGGTTATTAGAATTACACTGCTAAAAGCATGTTTTCACGTAAAAAAACTGAAAAGATACAAACACCACTCACCAATAAAAACACCAAGACAATAAAACTGTAATTTTAATTCAAATGGCACACTTTTGAAAAGTAATTAAATTAAACAGTAAAGTGAGACTCGCTGGAATCATCACAAGTATATTTTTAAACAACTCACACATTTGCAAGCGCTTTTTTAAATTAAAAAAGGCATAATAGCTTATACAACTCACTGGAACCATATTTCATAATGTATGCTTCAATCATTTTCATGTTCTGAATTTGAACACTAAGTATGCAGAAAGAGGGTCGAGCGAGAGGGTGAGGGTCGGGCGAGGGCGGAAGGGGATAAGCTTGCAAGGAATATAAAGACTGATGTTAAGAGTTTCTACAGGTATGTGAAAAGGAAGAGATTAATGAAGATAAATATAGATCCCCTGCAGACAGAAACAGGGGAGTGCATATTTGGGAACAAAGAAACCGTTGAGCAACTGAATACATATTTTGGGTTTGTTTCCACTAAAGAAGACAATCAGATACCAGTTATGATGGAGAATGCAAGATTTAGTGAGAGGTAAGAACTGAGGGAGATCATTATTAATTAAGAAAAGTGTTGGGAAAATAGAGAGCCTGATAATCTACATCGTAGTGTACTTAAGGAAGTGGCTCTAGAAATAGTTGCTGCATTGGTGGTCATCTTCCAGGATTCTATTGACTC
This sequence comes from Chiloscyllium plagiosum, assembly GCF_004010195.1. Lineage (NCBI taxonomy): Eukaryota > Metazoa > Chordata > Chondrichthyes > Orectolobiformes > Hemiscylliidae > Chiloscyllium > Chiloscyllium plagiosum. The sequence goes on from NC_057723.1 coordinate 36,439,531, forward strand.
TGGAAGAGTCCCTACAGATTGGAGGGTAGCTAATGTTACTCCAATATTCAAAAATGGAGAGAGAGAGAAACCAGGGAATTTCAGACCAGTAAGCCTAACTTCAGTTGTGGAAAAAATTCTCAAATCCATTCTCAGGGACATTATAGCGAAGGATTCAGACAGAATCAGAATCAGAGTCAGCACTTATTAATGAGGGGATAATCATGCTTGACAAATCTGTTGGAATTCCAAGATGTAACTAGAGTTTACAAATGGAAGCCAGTGGATGTGGTATATTTGGACTTTCAGAAAAAATTTGACACAGCACCGCTCAAGAGATTTATTGTGCAAGAAGCAAGTGTATTGGGATGGATAGAAAACATGGCTGACAGAGAGGAACCAAAGAGTAGGAATTAATGGGTCCTTTTCAAATTGGCAGGCAGTTAACTAGTGAGATGCCACAGGGATTGGTGTTAGGACCCCAGCTATTCACAATATATATTAGGGAACAAAATGTAACATCTCAAAGTTTGCAGACAATACCAAGGTGGGTGGGAGGATGAACCGTGACGAGGATGCAGAGGTGTTTCAACATGATCTGGACAGGTTGGATGAGTGGGTGTATCAATGGCTGTTGCAGTATAATTTGGATAAATGCATGATTATTCACTTTGGAAGCAAAAGCAAGAAAGCAGATTACTATCTGAATGGCTGTAAATTGAAAGAGGGGAGTATGCAGCAGGACCTGGGTGTCCTTGTACAATAGTCACTGCAAGTATGTATGCAGATGCAGCAAGTGGTAAAGAAACCAAATGGTATGCTCGCCTTCATTGCGAGAGGCTTCATGTACAGGAGCAGGGATGTGTTGTTACAGTTGCACAGGACCTTAGTGAAGCAACACCTAGAATATTGTATGCAGTTTTGGTCTCCTTTTCTGTGGAAGATACTCTTGCTCTCATGGGAGTGCAGCGAAGGTTTACCAGGCTGATCCCAGGGAAGGCAGGACTGACGTATGAGGAGAGATTGAATAGGTTAGGATTGTTTTCCGTGGAGTGAGAGGGGTGCTCAAGAGACTTACAACCTTCTAACAGGACTAGAAAGGTAAATGCAGGAAGGATGTTCCCAATGGTAGGTGCATCCAGAACCAGGGGTCACAGTCTGAGGATTCAGGACAGACCATTTAGGGCAGAGATGAGGAAACATTTCTTCACTCAGAGGGGTGGGTCTGTGGAATTCATTGCCATAGGAAATAGTTAATGCCAAAATATTGAATATATTCAAGGGACAGCTAGACATAGGAGTTGGGGCAAATGGGACCAAAGGTTATAGGGAGAAAGCAGGATTAGGCTATTGAGTTGGACATGGCGGAGCCGGCTTAAAAGGCTGAATGGCCTCCTCTTACTCCGATGTTTCTATCTGTATCTTAAACGTGCAGCCCTTTATTCTGAGATTATACCCTCTGGTCCCAGACTCTGCCACCAAAAGAAACCACCTTTCTGCACCTACTCGTCAAGTCCTCAAAAAAGAGTCTTGTAGGTTTGAATAAGGTCACCTCCTATTCTTCTATATTCTCGTCAGTAGACAATCCCTCCACACCGAAACATTGATTTTCCTGCTCCTTGGATGCTGTCTGACCTGCTGTGCTTTTCCAACACCACTCTAACCTAGACTCTGGTTTCCAGCATCTGCAGTCCTCACTTCTGCCTAATCCCTCCACACTTGCTCTCAGCCCAAGACCTTCTCTGGATTGTCTTCAGTATTAGCATATCTGTCCTTAGATATGGGACCAAAACTGTTCATGGTATTCCTGCTGATCTGAATAGTGTGTTACATAGTTTTAGGAAAACCACCCTACTTTTATACTCTATTCACTTTGAATTAAAGGCAACAATCTATTTGCCTTCCCTACTACCCACTGAACCTGGATGTTAGCCTTTTTGTGATTCACACATGCACATAATTCTTTCTCTCGTCATACAAGTCAGACTTCAAGAACATAGGTTAAGCACACCATGACTATTGACAATTGCTTCCTGCCATTTTGAATAATGCTAAATAGAAATACAATGAAATATTTTTACCTTTTTGTAAGCTTCACCTTTTGGCAATTATCCCTAACGATTAAACTGTAATCCAAAGAGTCAACTAAAGAAAGACAGAACTCTTCAGATACTGAAGTTTCACGTTCCATATGCAGCAAGACTCAGATAACATATCGGCTTCAGTTAATAAGTTGCAAATAACATTAATACCTGTAGATTGGGCTTAAAAATATCTTTAAACCTGACTATGAGGGTTGATTGTTAAAGATTAATTGGACATGACAATGAGCATTTGAAGAAAGTGGAAAATTGCTTGGAAAGCTGGCTTAGTAAATATAAAGCCCGTTTTCGTTAGAAGGTATAACCGTCACTTTCTGCGGGCACCATTCTCTTATGCAGTTAACAGAGCCACCAGGAGAGGTTGCTTTCTGCACAACAGAATTTCTGGAGAAGTACTGAAAGTACTACGAAAATGGTAACAACCAGAATAGGACCTGAGCAGTCCATTTCAAATACAAAAAGACCTGGACAATATTCAGGCAAATAAGAGTTAAGAGTAGAAGAACAGCTCTTATTACTTTATTCAGCTTTTCTTCCGATCTGACCTGCTATCCTTAATCTCCTTGATTACCTACTCTTTTCATATCTCTTTTTCTCTCTGGGCCCCATCTCCACCTATCTGCTCACCTCTCTCCTGCCCTTCCTCACCTCGCCTAACTTCACTTTCACCATAAATACAACATTTTCCTAGCTGCTATCAGTTCCGATGAACAGTCACCAGACTCAGAACAGTAACTCTGCTTTCTTCTCGGATGCTGCTAGACCTGCTGATTTCACCAGCAATTTCTTTTTGTGGACTATCTACGAGATGCATTCCAATAACTCACCAAGTCTCTTCTGACAGCACCTTCCAAATCTGTGCCCTCTACCAACTAGAAGGACTAGGGGAACAAATACATGGGAACACCACCAACTGCAAGTTCCCCTCCAGCTAACAAACCACCCAAACTTGGAAATATACTGCCATTCATTTACTGCCACATGGTCAAAATCCTTTAACTCTCTTCCTTACTGCATTGTGGTGCCACTGTACCCTAAAATCAGCAGAGTTTCAAGGAGGTAGCCCATCAATTGGACATGACAATGAGCATTTGAAGAAAGTGGAAAATTGCTTGGAAAGCTGGCATAGTAAATATAAAGCCCGTTTTCGTTAGAAGGTATAACCGTCACTTTCTGCGGGAACCATTCTCTTATGCAGTTAACAGAGCCACCAGGAGAGGTTGCTTTCTGCACAACAGAATGTCTGGAGAAGTACTGAAACTCCTACGAAAATGGTAACAACCAGAATAGGACCTGAGCAGTCCATTTCACATTAGGTTACAATTAGGGATAGAAAATTATTCATCACGAGAGATAAAAATCTTGACAATAAAAATAATTTTGCTACAATTACGGATGTCTATATCCCACAGAACAAGTCACATTGCAGTTTAACTGTTTAGGGTAATGAAATTAAGTCAGCACTTACTCAACAGATATAGTCAATTGGTCGATAGAGGAGCCATGAGCACTACAATACAAAAAGAAAAATAGTATGCATTTATTTTAAGTTGCAATTTTCAAGTCTAAAACAGTGAGGATGTGCTGGCAGCATTCAAGTTTCAAATTATTAAGATTAAAGGTTTAGTTCTGTACCGCAAAACCATTACCAATCATAGAATTGGCATCAGAAGCTTGACTAAAGTAATATAGAATAACAAAGTGAGAATAACAAAGTGAGAACAAACATGTTTTCAGCTCGTGCTTTTAGCAACTTCAGGACATGCAGAAGTTCTTTACAGCTCGTAATGTTTTCTCTAATGTAGAAAATCTGTAGTCAATATCAAGACAACAAAGCCCCAATAATAGGAACTGAAAATATTGATTGAGAAATAAATGTTAACAAGTGGAATTAATTTACTGTTTTGAATAGTACCATGAGATATTTTGCCCTCATTTGAAAAGGATGGCAGGACTTAACTTTATGTTTCTATCCCCTCCCCATTCCTGTACTTGTCCAATGCAACAGTGGAATTTGAGCCTAAATTGGATGATCAATTCAAGGCCTTAAAGTTTCTAACTATAAAATGATTTGCACAAGAGTTGATATATTTAAATTTCTTTTGCAAATCTGGAAGACCCAGAATATCAATTACTAACAGGTCCATTTTTGGTTGAGAATATATTCTCCTGGTGAACAAACACATTGTGAACTACCTGCCTAAACACACATCCCAAATCTTTAGTGGTGAGCTGTGTACCTAAAATATTTCCTGTTCTCTAAGTTGGATCGCCTTTAACAAGTATTAGCGGTAAAAACATAACTACTTCACTAACGGGAGTATTGTGCACATCTCCTATAACCATTTAATTCAAGTTCCATTAAAAGACACAGTATTGAAAAATCAAAGTCACAACTACTGAAAATAAATCTAAATGAAGCTTCTGATGTATCATTACTTCTACCAGGGCTTTTGATACAACTCATTGTGGCACATTTCCTTAATAAAAGTTAAAAGATTCCACTTCAGAAGATGATGCTCCAGTACCTGGGGTTCTATACTAATTAAGAAAATAGGGGTGAGGTTGGTGGAGGGGGCTGAGGTCGGCTTGGGGGTGGGGTGGCATGTTAGACCCCATGGAGCAGGCGTGGCTGCAGTTGCATGGGGAGGCAAAACAGCAAAGAGTCTTAGTAAAATACAGCAGTCCCCTTTAACAGGTCAACAGTCCACAATGTTGAGACTGCATTTTGAGTGACTGGTTCTCCTATTGCCCATTAAAAATCAGAGTAAAGGCAGAGAAAGATCCTAATTAGAGATCAATTGCCTTCTTAAGGGCCTCAATTGGACAATTCCCAAGTGCCTCACTTTGTACTCAAAACAGCAATGGAGCCAGCTAAGTGCAGTGATGGCACCTATGGGAAAGCAAAGTATAGAGACACAGTTTAGTGGATGATATTGTTACAAATATTTACCAACTGTTCAACTGTCAAATTTTTAATGCCTCACCTTGCTGACAAAACAATGTCAGATTCATTTGTATTCTTCATTATTGTCAAGTGTTCAGCATTCATCAATATCCTCTCAGATTTTTCAGGAAGTGCAGTTTGTTCTATTTTATCACCTTCTTCACATGATTCTGTAACCTGAAATCAGATGCATTAACATTGAAAAAGTGATCCAGAGCCTATTCTTTTGCTGAAACAAAAATAAAGTTACCAAAAACATCCAATGTTCAATAGAAGAAATAGATAGAAAAAACAGCTATCCAACAATTGATTTGGTAATTAGCATTTTGCTTCACGTTAATGGTAGATTTGATGTTTGAGACCTCACATTCAAGTCTCATGCATCCAACTAAGCCGGCAACCCATAGTCAATAAGTTACAAAGGCTTACAAAGGTGATAACAGAAAAGCAACGCTGTTTATAAGTCAATGTCAAGCAAATGACTTTTGATTCAGCACATGATTTGGAATGAACTGCAAAAACAAGGGAAAGGTAAGCTTATGCTGAGTTTAGCATCCACTACTTGCTCCCAGTAAATCTTACAATTTTGCATAGTGATCTAATCTAAAATAAATGCTGACCAGTGTTTTAACAAAAGGCACGAGACAATGAGAGGTGACCAAAAGCTGTCAAAAATGTAGGTGAGGTGGTCTACTTTCTTAGAAAAAGGAAAGGATTGGAGAGTTAAAACAAAAACTTGGAGAATTAGGTTCTAAAGAGAGAGGGATCTGGATGGCTAGAAGTATTGCTAATGCTGGGCAAAGCATTGATACTGATATAATTCACAAAAGGACAGTTAACAGAAGAAATGCAAGGCTGCATAAAATGTAGAGGTCGGGTAGGGTGTGCCTATGGTTCATCTTATGGAAAAGAATTTTGAATTTAATGCAGTAGAGATAGGCAGCCGGTGCAAGTCTGTGGCTGACAGAATTTTGGCAGATGAAAGCACAGCAAGACTTAAAGCAGTCACGTATACAAATAAATGAATCTAAGTAGGTTAACGATAGAATGAGCTGAGTTGGGCTGGATGTGCACAATGCTGATAAGAGTAGAATAAGCAGGTATATGGAATTAGGCTTTTCAGGATTTGATTCAAACCATGATAATGGACATGAAGGAATCACTAGCAGACTGCAGAGTTTTGTGGCAGGTACTAAAACAACAACTCTAACCTTCCCAAAATTGAACCAGAGAAAGCTTTGACTTATCTGACAGCAAGGAGGTTTTTGATGAATCAACAACTTGTAAGTGCACCACTCCTTCCCATCTTTCAACATTTTTTGCTTTGAATGTACACTAAATTTCTTTTTTCCTCCATTACAGACCAATGTTCATCTCTCCATCACTTCAAGTCATAGATTCAGCTGTACAGATTGGAAACAGCCCCTTCAGTCCTATTTGTCCATGCCAACCAGATATCCTAGGAGAAAGCGAGAACTACAGATGCTGGAGATCAGAGCTGAAAAATGTATTGCTGGAAAAGCGCAGCACACCCTCCTCATTCCTGAAGGGCTTGTGCCCGAAACGTCGATTCTCCTGCTCCTTGGATGCTGCCTGACCTGCTGTGCTTTTCCAGCAACACATATTTCAACCAGATATCCTAACCTAATCTAGTCCGATTTGGCCCATGTCTCCCTAAACCCTTTTAATTCATATACCCATCCAGATGCCTCTTCAATGTTGTAATTGTACCAGTCTCCACCACTTCCTCTAGCTGCTCATTCCATAAACACACCACCCTCTGCATGCAAAAGTTGCCCCTCAGATCCCTTTTAAATCTTTTCCCTCTCACCCCAAACCTATGCCCTCTAGTTTTGGACTGCCCGACCCCAGGCAAAAGATCTTGTCTATTCACCCTATCCATGCCCCTCATGCTCTTATGAACTTCTATAAAGGTCAGCTCTCAGCCTCCCTTGCTCCAGGGAAAATAGCCCCAGCCTATTCAGCATTTCCCTATAGCTTAATCATTCCAATCCCAACAACATCCTTGTAAACCTTTTCTGAACCCTTTCAAGTATCACAACATCCTTCCTATAACAGGGAGACCAGAATTGCACGCAGTATTCCAAACGTGGTCTAACCTATGTCCTATGCAGCCACAACATGACCTCCCAACTCCTATACTCAGTTTCTTACTTTCCTCCTCCCAGTATGCCAAACCCCATTCTGCGCAATCCACTACTTTTGGATATTTTCTAAATTAACCTGTCAGACACGTTATTACACACCTTTAAAGCAGGTGAGACTTGAAAGCATGGCCCACAAATGGGGACATTGCTGCACCGCAAGAGCCCTGAATCCACTAATCTTGATATCATGCTTCTCAGGCTCAGCAGCTGAGTTGCCACAGCATTGTGGACAATGCTGGATCAGTTATTGGGTAGATTCTGCAAAATGACCATGGGAAGGTATTGGGGGAAAAAGGAGAAAAATTGGACAGAATTTATTTTCCTTCCCAGCTGTGCATAAGTTGAGGTGGTTGTATTAGGAACCAAAAGACTGAACTGGAACAGACCTATCGCCTACTCTGCTTCGCAGCAAGTTTTACAAGATTGATCTTTTGAAATGGTTCCTAAAGGGCAGAATTTAAGACCTGTTCTACTTATAAGAATACATATGGTCAGGTTACTGGCACTAAGAAGTATTGTTTTTATTTTTAAATTGGAAAAACAAAATTTCAGCTTTTACAGGCAATAATTGTATACATGTGCGCATTGACTTTTAAACTTTAAAATTTAGATTTCAGTAATTCCACAATTAGACAAAACAAATAATAAATAGCAGAGATAAGTCACATGGTCTTTCAAGTTTTTTTTGCCATTCATTAAGATCATGGTTGAACAAAGTGTGCTCACAGCTCCTACCTGCCCCTACCCAGCCCCTCACCAGAACCCTCAACACACCTGTTGATCAAAATACTGTCAAATTCAGCCTTGAGTATATTTAATGATCTAGTTTGCACTAGCTTCTGGAGAAAAGAATTCCAACATCCAACAACCCTCAAAAGAAAAATTCCTCCATATCTTAGTCTTATTTTCAACTGTCCCCAAATTCTAGACCTGCCCACACGAGGAAATATTTCCCCAATACATACCCTGGTCAAGAAAGATTAATTTATTTGAAATCGAATTTATGTAACAAACTGATTTACCTCAACACAAAATGAATTTGAAATATTTGTGGGCAGAAACTCTTCGGTACCAAAGAAATCACTGTAATTTTCCAGGAGTTCAGACATTATATTGCTAGCTGTTTCTTGTTCTTTCATATCTTCCACATCTGTGCAAATACTGTAAAACAAATACTTAACAAAGTTTATTAAATCATAAACATGAAACATATGTACAGCTAATGCAATGCTCAGTAGTGAAAACATTTTCTTTTTCAGCATGATGATTTATCTTCTACTTAAAAATGAAACATAAATTTAGGAGTTCCATAATTATTTTCACAATATTTTATTCAAACAAAATCAGAAAATAAATTCCCCCTTTAAGTATTCAACAAACTAAATTACAAAATGAAGTTTTGCAAAAGCATATACATAACAGCACAAAGTATTGTGGCCCATTCTGGTACTAATGGCATTGGCAGAAAGAGAGATCCTGCAAAAAGAGTTCAGGGAGTTAGGTAGAAAGTTGAAAAACAGGATCTGTAGAGTTATAATATTGGGAATATTTCCTGTGCCATGTACCAGAGTGTCTGCCTATTCCTAGTCTCTAAATTAAGTACATAGCTAAAGAGCTAGTGTAGGAAGGATGGCTTCAGGTATGTGGATCAATGGGATGTCTTTCACGGCAGATGGGACTTGTACAAGGACAAGTTTCAAACTGGAGGGGCACAAATATTCTGGCAGAGAGGTTTACGAGTGCCATTCAGGCGGGTTTAAACTAGTATGACAGGGGAGCAGGAACCAGAGCAGTCATTCAGCAAATAAAATGACTGAAGAGGAAGGCCGGTGAGGCTAAGAGGAAGAGCAGATACCCAGCAAGACTGGCAATCTGAAGTCTATTTGTTTTATGAGAGGAGTAGGAGAGGTAAGGCAAATGAACTTAAAAGTTTGGATTAATACATAATAACTATGATGTCGTAGCTACTATGGACACTTGGTTGAGAGAAGGACAAGACTGGCAGCTTAACACTTAAATTTAAAGGTTCCAGGCAAGACAGAGAAGGATGTAAAAGAGGTGGAGGAGCTGTGTTACTGATTGAGAATAATCAAAAGTGGACTGAGGGAGGACACTTTGGCGGGCTTGTTTGAGGCGAAATGGGTCGAGGTCTAGCTGGTAAGGGTGCAATTACTTCATATAGTCTGTACTACAGGCTTCCCAACGGCCAGTGGGTAATGTGTACAAACATGTGGATGGATTATGAATAATGTGAACACAAGGGTGTATGCGTGTGTTGTTGGACATGCAGGAATTTCTTCGGTATTTCCAGGACATTTTTTACAAATGCTACGTACATGGTCCAACTAGGGAAGGGGCCACACTAGACTCAGCATTGATCCAATTTTCAGTGGGGAGTATTTCGAGAACAATGACCATAATTCTGTAAGTTTTAAGTTCAAGTTCCTTATGCATAAGGCTAACAGTAGTCCTGGGGTGAAACTATTAAATTGGGGTACGGCTAACTATGACAACGTGGAGGCATCTGTTTGAGGGTAAATCCACATCTGGCATGGGGGAATCTCTTCAGGGTGATTGATTAGAGTTCAGGACGAGCATGTCCTTGTGAAAATGATGGTTAAGGATGGTAAGATGTGGGAACCTTGGATTACAAGAATAATTAAAAGCTTATTGAAAAAAGAAATAGGAGACATTCACAAGGTTTAGACAGGCCTCAAAGATTACAAAGATAGCAGAAAAGAACTCATAAGGAACTAGCAGGGCTAAAAAAGGCCCACGAAAGGATTTTGGCAAAAAGGATTATGGAAAATTCCAAGTATTATACATATACAAAGAAGCAAGAGGGTAGCTAGGGAAAGGGGAGATCCATTCAAGGATGAAGGAGGGAATGTTTCTAGGAGTTGGAGGAAGTAAGTGAGGTCCTCAACGAATACTTTGTGTTGGTATTCATGGTGGATGGCGAGTCTCAGGACAGGTATGTTGATATTCTGGGGTATGTGAACAAAAAATAAAGCGGTGGTGTTGGTAGTTTTAAAAAGCATTAGGATAGTCAAGGCACCAAGACCTGGATGAATCAATCCCAGATGCTGAGGGAGGCAGGTGAGGACTATTTTCTTTTTTTTGGGGGTGGGGAGGTCTTCTAAGAAATAGTTGTATTCTCTTTAGCCACTGAAGAGATCCCTACACTGAAGAATAGCTAACGTTGTTCTTTTAGAAGAACAGCAACATGAATTACAGGCTGGTGAGCCTTACGTCAGTGTCACAGAAACTATTGGAGAAGATTCTTCGGGATAGGATTTATTCACATTTGTAAAATAAGGACTTATTAGCGATAGGAAGCATGCCTTTGTGTGGGGATGATCACGTCTCTCAAACTTAGTAGAGTTTTTTAAGGAAGTAATAAAAGATGATGAATGTTATCCATGTGGACTTTAACAAGACCTTTGACAAGGTCCCTCACGGCAGGCTGATACAAAGTGTCAACTGGTAAGATGGATACAGACTGGCTTTGGTATTGAAGACAGCAGCAACGAAAGTGTGTTTTTCTGACTGGAGATCTATGACCAGTGGTGTTCCCCAGGGATCAGTGCTAGGACCCTTGTTGTTTGTAATATTATATAAATGATTTGGAAGAGAATGTAGATGGCCTGATTAGTAAGTTTGTGTACAGCACTGTGACAATACCATGCCTGTAAGAGATATGTTCTGTCTTGTTTCTCTTGCAGAGGGGTGTTGTCACAGTGGTTCCAAAATATCTCCTTCAGACATGCAGCCAGTAAACATCTGAGTTCTCCGAGTGTGTGTGTGTTTTTTTTAAAAGTATGGCAAAAGAATCATGAGTGGGCAGAATCACAAAGACCCAAAAGGACTTTTAGTTTGCTTTCAGTTATTTGGTAGGTTTTGCTGGCTGCTGGAGCTGAAAGTTCAATTTAGCTGCTGCAAATATGAAGTCTGAAAGAGAGAGAGAGGCTTCTTTTTAAAGATTAAAAGGGCAGATTGTTTCTTTTGGTTTTCTTTCTACTGGACTGGAGAGAGACAGCATGTGAAAATAAGAAACTGTTGCTGAATTGGCCAGGCCAAAGTTGTGTTTATGGAATGCTGCCTATATTGGAACAGTTGATGATTAATGGTTAAATAATACATTATCTTGTTAAGCATTTCAATTGAGTAAAGTTATGTCAATTCCTCTTTCTGTAGTATTTTAATTGTGCTGCAAGAATAAAGTGTGTTTTAATTAAAGCTTAGTGGTCAACCAACTGAATCATCTTTGGAATACAGTGCCACACACATTTGAAATAATATAAAAGTTAGGACCCAGGCTCTGTCTATGCCTTTGGTGTGTGTGTGTGTGTGTGTGTGTGTGTGTGTGTGTGTGTGTGTGTGTGTGTGTGTTGGGGTGTTCTGGTCTGGTCAATTAGAAAGATTGGGGGAGCTGTGGATAGCAAAGAGCATTGCCAGAGGATACAGCAGGATATAGGAAGGCTGCAGACTTGGGCAAAGGAATAGCAGATGGAGCTTAATCTGGACAAATACAAAGTGATGTACCTTGGAGATCTAATGCAGAAGGGAAGTACACAGTAAGTGACAGAACCATTAACAGCATTAACTTAGTAATCTAGGTGGAAAGACTCACAGTTCCCTAAAAGTAGCAACACCAATTGGATTAAACATGGTCAAGAAGATATATGCCATACTTGTCTTCAAATTGGCAAGTCATGTTCCAACTGTTAGTTAGGCCACATTTGGAATATTGTGTACAGTTCTGGTTGCCACACTACCAGAAGAATGTGGAGGCTTCAGAGAGAGCACAGAAACTGTTTACCAGGATGTTGCCTGGTTTGGAAGGTATTAGTTGTAAGGATAGATTGGACAAACTTGGTTTGTTTTCACGTGAACATCACAAGTTGAAGGGGTACCTGATAGAAGTTTTCAAATTTGAGAGGCTTGGATAGAACAGACAGTGGAGTTTTCTTTACAAGCTAAAAATGTCAACTAGGAGGGTATATAGATTTAAGGTAAAAGAGAGGTGAAAGTTTTTTTAAAAATACAGAGGGTATTAAATGCCTGCATTGTGCTGCCAGAGGCGGTAGTGGAAGTGGATACAATTGCAACATTTAAGATGCATCTTGACAGATATGAACAAGCAGGAATGGAGGGATACAGACTGGAAAGGGGCAAAATGTTTTAAGTTTAAAAAGGCACCATGTTGGCATGGTCTTGGTGGGCCAAAAGGGCCTGTCCTTTGCTCTTATTGACAAACATTCACCGCCTTCACCAACAATATTCACTAGCAGTGGTGTGTACCATGTACAAGATGCACTACAGTAACTCACCAAGGCTCCTTAGACAGAATCTTTCAAACCCACGATCACCATCATCTCGAAGGACAAGGGCAGCTGATAAGCGGGAACAACCACCATCTGCAAAGCTCCCATCCAAGTCACTCATCACCCTGACTCAGGAGCCTTCGTTATTGCTGGGTGAAAATCCCAAAAATCCCTCCCTAACAGCACTGTGGATTACTGACACCAAATGGTCTGCAGTTCGAGAAGGCATCACATCATCATTTTCTCTAGTCATTAAATCTCTCAGTCATTAAAGCTGGTCCAACCATCCAAACCCACCCCTCATGAAACAGAATAAATTAGAGAGATAGTGGTTAAGTGGTTAAGCTGGAACTGAACATTCAAGGTAACTCTACTTACTATCCTTTTGAAATATCTTGAAAGTGATGGGATAGTTCGGTTTAATAAATGAATTCAGCATTTTAGTGAGAAATAATCTTGGCCAAGTAGAACAACACATAGAATCGGTCTCAATCAAATCAAGAAGTCATATGGAAAAGGTCATACTGAAAGTAATTTATAATTCTCCTTATAGCAGCTACATTGTAAGGCAAATTAAAACTCCAGTAGTAATGGAGACTTGTAAGACAAAGGAACTGCAGTAATTGTGGAAGATTTTAAATCTTAACATGGATTGGACTAATCATATTAAAGGAGAAGGCCACAGAACGCATTCAGGACAATACAATCTGTAATTAACAGGAAGCAAGGGTTAACAATCTCATAGCAAAGAATCCTTCAGGGAAAAGTAATTATAACATTAATATAGTTCTGTTGAGGACAAGGAAACCAATTTCTTCATCTTAAATAAATTGCCAATGATAAAAAGTTAAAATTGGACTTGGAAAACAGACTAAAAATTAAGCAAGAGCAGATGTTGAAAGGGAGGCATTTCAGGAGAAGAGTTTCTTAACAAAAAAAAAATCATATTGTAAGCAGAGCATCACTCCAACTAGTATTTATACAACACCATGAAGAATGTAAATAGTCCAAATTTCAAATGTTAAACGACTGCCTTCTAATCTAACTTTGGAAGAAATTAATATTTAACCCAACACAGAGTTATTAGGTTAAATTAGGTATCTGGCTTTCAAGATAGACATATTTTATGATAAAAATCAGAACAGTGACTAACGTTAAGTCCCATTAAAAAGTATTTTTCAAATACAGATAAAACACAGACACCCAAAATTTTTGAGTTTCTAATCAGTGGCATTGTCAGATTTTAATAAAAGAATTTTGTGAAATCTTAAGTCCATATCTAAAGAACAAAATGTATTTAAATAAAGCATAAAGTAGTCAATATTTATTTAGTAAATGCAGTGAAAATATATTAATTAGATGCACCAATGTATAAATGTTTAATACATTGACATGGTTTCTGTTGATATTAGACAAACAAAACAAAGTCAGATGTGAAACTTCTTTTTGTTGAAAAAGACATATTTTGAACATGAACACTAAGATGCTGAGGTAACAAACAAAAAAACTTTCAAAAATATTCAAGATGTGGTCACAAATTTTAAATATACAGTCTAAAATGTAAAATACTTCAACACTTACTGGAAAACATCCAGGTCAAATACAGCAGCAAGATTCCTTGAAGTCCACTTCTCTTCCTTTTGTAATGCTACCTTGACCAGGTATTGACACAGAAACTTCAGGAGATTATAGTTAACTGCTGGAAGCTCATCTAAGAAGCATTTCAACTTCCTTCCAAGTTCATCTTCAATATTACCTAGAAAATAAAACTTTTAATTTAATATATTTTATTTATTTAAAAAAAAATATTCTGAGAAGTCAGATTGGAATTGTTTAATTTGCATGAAGCCAATATTGGGTGCTCTCAAGCAGAATTCCAATTCGCTGCTTAAAGGCAAACTATTTGGCTCCACAATTTCCATCCACAACAATTAAAAAAAAAAGTAAGACTAGCTTTATTGTAGTCATTATAATTGAATCCTATGATCTGCAATAACTTAACCATCTGCTAGGAAGAGATGTGGAGATTAAATGCCTGTCACCATTCAGGCAGATTGGTGTTTACAGAGATGTGCACGCTCAAAAATTCAGAACAAAGCCGACACTATCAGCTGTCATTAAAATAGTATTGCTTGACTTTTAGAGAATATAGTTGTGCCTCAATGACTTTTATACACTGCTCCAAGAAATGGTTGAAGAACAAGCTTTGACCTAACAAGCATTCTGCTCAAGTTGCTTATTTCAATTAATTTTTCAGTCTTTAGCATATAATAATTATACAAAATAAGTAACTTTGAAACTGACTATCCACAATAACACCAATGTAAATATACTTCCTTCCAAACAGATGTAGACAGTTGAGAGAAGGTTCATAAGGATGACCCCAGATACGGAGGGATTGTCTTATTAAACAATCTTATTAAGGTGATCTCATTGAAACATTTAAGATTCTTCAGAGGCATGATAGGGTAAATGATGAGGGGATGTTTTCCCACATGAGTGTGTCTCGGATACAGTATCAGAATTAAGGGGTGTCAATTTTAGACTAATCGGAGGAGGAATCTCTCCTCGGAGGGTTGAGTGTCTTTGGAACCTGTTGCCACAGAAATGCCAAGGATGGGGGTGGGGGTGCTAAGTCCCTATGCATATTTAAGGCTGAGACAGATAGATTCTTGATCTGTTGGGGAGATCAAGGGTAACAGAGAAAGGGAAGGAAAGTGGACACAAGTAGTGCAGGATCAGCCATACTCTGGAACAAGACATGTTCTACATGCCACACAAAGAAGGTAAAATGGGACCTTGTGTGTTCCCATACACATACCCTTGACTTGGAGAAAGAGAGACTAGTTAAAGGAAAAGTTGTTCTAAGTGAGAACAAATTCAGCCAGGCTTTTTAAGTGCTTTGCTTCCACTTATATGGAATCTTCCAGAGCCTCAGCAGCCAAAGTACTTGAAGGCAGAATCAGTATTAACATGCAAGACAATTGACTGTTTCTTCAGAAAATAGCAAAACTGATCTTCTCATACGCATGGCATCTTGAAAATAAGGTTGTTCATCTCTTGCCACATTATTCATCATTTGGACTATACTGAATGCATTTCTCATCCTGAAGATTTACACTTTATACATGTAAAGCTAGCGTGCTTACATATGGAGGTTTACATATTGTGTTGAAGTGATGAGGCTAGAATATGCTTTCAAACTAACAGTGAGGCTAATTGAACTCTTATGTATACAAATGTGATACAACTTGGTATCCAAGTGTTGTCAGAGTTAGGTTGCTCCACTGCTAGTTTCACAAAATAGACATCATGTTGCGTGCCTTAACAAAGATGAGCACTAAATTGCAAGAAGTTGCAATACTCCAACATTGACAGGAACTAAAATCAGTCCTAGATCATTTCAAGCTTAAATATCCTTTTAAAAGTACAATGATGTTGAAACAGAAGGTGGCCATTCAGCACCTTGGGTGCATTCCAGGATTCAAATGAGATCATGATTGATTCATAATTCTATATTGTTTCTTACTCACAACTAGCCAAAACAGATTTTTGAATGAATTGGACTAGCATCTACGTTTTTACACTTCCAGCACCTGAGAGTGATGAAATGCTTATTAATCTCATTTCTCAATACCCTCTGATTTTAAGGTTACTTCTCCTTATCCTAGTTTACACTAGCAGGACAAGTCTCTAATTAATGATGTCAATTCCTTTCAAAAGCTACTAAAACCTTCAATCAAAATTAGTGAACCAGAGTAATATCTGAACTACTTCTCTTCACAATTTAGTATTTGGAGGTTCGATAGTACACTCGTATATTGGCATTCATCAGCCAATACATCCAAAAAAAATACTCAGAACTCCAAATGTGTTTAATAATAGCTTTGCTCATCAATAACTAACCTCTCATCTTTGACCCTCTAAATAATTCATCTGGATTTATTTTAAGTGATACGTTTAACAAGACCCTAAATTTATTCAAATCTCCACTGTTTATAGCTTGCCACCATTTAAAAACTACAGTATTCACAATCTTAGATCTGGCCCAATATAAATAAGTATTAATTACTACCAATCACAGTCTCGGACACTGAAAATTAACTATTAGAACTGGGAACCTTGTTACTTCAAAGCATCAATTGCTAAAAATGGTTGCAAAATGTATTTGTTTGTATCTTGCCTTTTGATTCTTTATCCAATCTTTAGTTTTCCTTCAATATTCTTTTTGCACTGAATTTGACACTGAATTCTTCCATCTACTTTACACATTAGATTCTTTCATTGCACTAACCATTTCTAATCTTTCAAAACAACTGATTAAGGAGATACAGTTTCTTGTCTTGATCAAGTAGTTTCCAGATGCCATTTATCTTACACCACTGTTAACAGTTTGAACTTTCAGGAATTTGTTACATACAAAAATAAAAAACCTAAATATGCAAGGGCACATTCTATTAATGTCAGACCACATAAGAGCTACATTAAAATTCTGGGCCAAGATCACAAACTGTCCTGGAATACATGATGATCACCCAACCACATGAGAGAGCAGCAGGCATGTTCAGTGAATAATTGGCAGTTCAGAATTTCAATCTATTATATCAATACTCCCTGCGATTAACTTCCTACTACTTTAAAGGAGAGGTGGGTAAGGGGGGGGAATAGCACTTTAGGAATTTCAATTTTGCTGAAAACAGAAACATGTTGCCAAAGGTTTTCATCTTATACTCACCTGGATGACAGCAGGAACATTAGCTTTTCAACCTGTTCAATTACCTTGAGCTTGCAAACTCAAAAGAAAACAACTGTTTTGCGATGTCCTTCTCTAATCAAGCAGCACTTGCAGTACAATTGTGTGCACCAATAGCTACACCAACAACACTGCATTTGCTGGCACAGCGTAGCAGCAAAATTTGAAATAAATTAAAATGAAATATGATAAAAATAAAAAAATGGAAAATATGTATGTGATGGGGAAGTTCAGTCTACTTTTAAGTACAGGTATCAATTTTATATTATGAATCTATATGTGCACAGTTGGTATCAGGAGACACATTCTAACAGAGTTAAGAAGAATCAGTTAAGCTCATAGGCTGGCTCTTTTACACTTGCAAGAGGTGATATTTATTTATAGGTGCTCATTCACTGCAAACAAAAAGAAAAACGTTTTCAGGTATTGTGCACTTTTTTTGGATTATACAGGATATTGCAGAGTCTAAAGATCCCCAATGCTTTCTCTATGACAACACTTCACCCACCTTGCCAACCAATCATCACTTTTTTCTCCAAAAATATAAGTTGTTGTGACTGTTTGAAATATAGCATTTATGTGTTT
Organism: Chiloscyllium plagiosum; assembly: GCF_004010195.1. Taxonomy (NCBI): domain Eukaryota; kingdom Metazoa; phylum Chordata; class Chondrichthyes; order Orectolobiformes; family Hemiscylliidae; genus Chiloscyllium; species Chiloscyllium plagiosum. The sequence goes on from NC_057723.1 coordinate 36,457,392, forward strand.
GTACTGATGAGTGGAAAAAAACTTCAGCAACAGATCTCCCTTTCCAGCAAGATCAACTACCAAGTAGCCGTTGCTATACATATGCCTACTATTAAACCTACAGTTTAGTATAAAACCTCCCTTAGGCAATTACAAGTTAATATTTTAAAATTGCATTAAAAGTGCTTAGCAACTTGATTACTCATGAGGAAAATGACAGTGGGCAATTTTTATGCTACATATAAAATATACATGCATAGAAATCAAAAGGATGCTCATGTTACTATACTGTAGCACTACATTTGAACCCAAATTCTAGTAAACAACTATTTGTTTAAAAAAAACATATTCTAATAGCAGTAATAAAGTTCAGATAAATTGATCTAGATTTAACTGTTTTGCCAATATCACTCAAGTTAAGCCAAATGCATGCCTGTTATGTATTTCATTCCCCAAATATGTATTATCCCAGTTTATTATTCTAAACCAAATTTGAGTTTTAAATAACATCACAAACACAAACGAACCAGAAATATCATTTCCATTTTTAAGGGCTAATCCACCTCCCCTCCCCCAGTACTCCTACTTTAAGTAAATCGGACTGGCTTAATTTTGCCCAAATTAAAATTCAATTTCATGAAAAATCCAAGATTCAGTTTTAAATTGCAGCTACATTAAATGTGCTACTCCTAGGAAAATTACATGATAACCAATGAGAATAACTCATATGTAAGAATGAGCTGAAAATTACCTTCAGTTTCAAACAGCTAACAAAAATTAAATACTGGAGAGACTGCCAAAATTATCAAGTGAGAATGTTCCTAAAATTTATTTCAGTCTATTTTATTTTACCAAAAGTATTACTAAGCCTAAAAGTTTCAAATATATTTAAATAGATAGAATTTCATTCACCATATGCCTCCAGATACTCCACAATATGCTTCACTATAAATCGAGATCCATTCCCTGGATGATGTCCTTGTTGCTGTAGCTCATGAAGAGGAACTCCAAAAAATTTGTTAGTAGTTGAAGAGTTGCTGTTACTCGGTGAAGGAGAGAAGCTCTTCCTCATATCTTCCTTCAGCCAAAAAGCAAAGCTGTTTTGTCTCTGCAAGAAAATAGCAAGCATATCAGCACAATTTTTCCTTTTTTCTACTTTCAGCTTACCACAGTTTAAACATTCATGACAGTGAACTTCTTTCACCATCTTCTAAAACGGACAAATTCACATTAGTTATAAAGTAAGAATCATCACTCATTCTAAATTTATAATTAAATAGAATTGCAAATGTGAAAAAACACAAAATCAATTTTTGAATTATCACAAGCCCACAATCATTATTGTAATATGAATACTTCGTAGAAATTAAACACAATGGCAATGAGAATATAAACAGATTACATGCTTAAATGACAGAGGAACTGCAACTCATTGACTTCAGTGGAAAAAAATTCGATGAATATTAACATTCAGTTCATTAGTATCTCAGTAATTCATAAGGGGGGTTCCACTTTTAATGGGTCAAATCAACAGCCGAAACAACTGTAGGGGCCAGCACTCAAAACATATTTGGGCTGTGGGCAAATTCACTGCTGTATAAAAGAGACACAGAATCAGAGGTGCTGTTTCTCCCAACAGAGATTGTCTCTCTCTCCAGCTCCTAAAATCACAGGGTCCCTCCCACTCGGTGCTGTCAATCATAGATTCTACATCTGGAAGAACAGATGGATGGGAAGAGATGGAATTTCTGACTGGAGCAGCTGTTTTGGCCAGTCATATTGCATAAAGGGGAGTTTAACAGACCTGACCTGGAGGAGGCATCACTCAATCCACTTGAGTCTGGGAATTTAATTGAGATAAATGCGAAGAGCTGCATTTTGGAAACAAAAGTCCTAGCAGGACTTATACACTTAATGGTAAGGTCCTAGGGAGTTGAACAAAGAGACCTTGGAGTGCAGGTTCATAGTTCCTTGAAAGTGAAGTTGCAGGTAGATAGAATAGTGAAGGCGGCATTTGTATGCTTTCCTTTTTTGGTCAGACCACTGAGTATAGGAGTTGGGAGGTCATGTTGCAGCTGTACAGGACATGGGTTAGGCCATAATCAGAGTACCTCAGTGAAGTCTGGCCTCTCTGCTGTAGGAAGGATGTTGTGAAACTTGTAAGGGCTCAGAAAAGATTTACAAGGATGTTGCCAGGGTTGGAGGATTTGAGCTACAGGGACAGGCTGAATGGGCTGTGGCTATTTTCCCTGGAGTGTCAGAGACTGAGGGGTGACCTTATAGAAGTTCATAAAATCATGAGGGGCATGTATACAGTAAATAACCAAGATCTTCTCCCTGGGAAGGGGAGTCCAAAATTAGAGGGCATAGAAGTTTAAGGTGAGATTTTAGGGCAAGCTTTTCCACACGGAGGTGGTGCGTACATGGAATGAACAGCCAGGAGAACTGGTGGAGGCTGGTACAATTACAACATTTAAAAGGCATCTGGCTGGGTGTATGAATAGTTTAAGAGGGATATTGGCCAAATGCTGGCAAATGGGACTAGGCTAGTTTAGGATATCTGGTCGGCATGGACAAGTTGGACTGAAGGAGCTGTTTCTGTGCTGTACAGTTCTCTGACTCTAACAATGGAGCTTTAGAGATTGATTTTGGGATATAGTCCAGTCTGTGGCAGAAAATAGTATTTTTAATTTCTCGTGAGCAAAATGTTGTGCAGTTGGCTTACAATGACTCTTAGGGCAACACTTTGCTGCAGTAAAGCCTTCCTACTTTTAGAACAAAAAGGAAACAGTGCTAATAAATTGAGCAGTGTACTCTCTGCTCAGTGAAACATCATGCATTATGCTGCGAATACGGACATCTATTTGGAATATTAAAGAATATCAAGATATCTTCAATTTTGAAAATATCAGACAAACCATAGAATAAATTCTGAACAGCTGATACTAATCCCATTCAACATTTATGTTCTGCACAATTTAAGACAGGAATTTACTCGAGTATATATGAAAGGATAGAAAATTTTCAGCTGATCAGGAAAGATTGTAAATGATATTACCTTTTTTTGAAGTAGTGGTCAGGGGAATATCTATGGATGTTGTTTGTATGGAGTTCCAGAAGGATTTTGATAAAGTCCCTCAAAAGAGATTGCGAGCTAAAACTGAAGTTCATGAAATTGAAGGTAAATTATTGACTATTTAGGAATTTGGCTGAATCAACTCAGGAATAGAAACAGAGCACAGATACTCCTAATTGGCAAGATGGAGTAGACTGGTGGTCTGCCACAAAAGAGCCTCCATTGGGGCCTCGGTGTATACAAACTTTGGAAATATTAGCTATCTAAAGTGGGAAAAACTTCAAAATTAACTTCGGCGTGTTATCATATGGCTACATTAAGAGTTAGCAACATTGAAAAAAGTAACAAGAAAAAACTAGCACTAGAAAATCTCAGTCACCTGAAAAAGTAAAATATATTTTGATGCCACATCTGGATAGTACAATTTGTTTCAATCCTGTGGCTTAGAAAATGGAAAATAATTTTTCAGTCTAATATGTTTTCATCCATTGATTGCTATCTACCAACTGAGTGTGTACATGCATGTCAGGTGAAAATGGATCGTCCTAGGTAGTAACACTACCCTTGAATTAATATCTTAGTTTAGCCAAGAAAAAAAAAGTGCTCACATGGAATTATATTGTAAGCAGTTTAAATCTTAATATTCATGAAATCTCAACCTCAGGAAAGTGAGCAAAAACATTTTTTTTAAATATGTATGTTGTAGTGGTATGGGAGCAGTTTCAAATATAGAAAATTCCCATTAAGCAGGCTCTTAAACTGTGGAAGCAAGCATGAAGGACAGTAGTTTCTACTGGGATTCTGAGGAGCAAAACTTGTAGTTTGAACAGGAGAGCAGAAATCCAAGAAAAACTGATCGATCTATCAATTGCATAAAGTCTTGTATAAAGCTTTAAGTGTACTGTATGTAGCAGTCAAAGTTAAATCAAGATGACAGCTTCAGTTGATTTCACAGAATTACGTAATTGGTACAGTACAGGCAGCCATTCTGCCTCTCCAAACATTGACTCTGCCATTCTTCTGTCTTTTTCCGATAACCTTGCTCATTGTTCCTCTTCAAATAATCATACAACGCCCTCTTGAATATCTCTACCAAATTTCCAGGCCATTGATTCCAAACCCAAAGCACTCACTACATGAAAGAGCTTTTTTCCTCATCACACATTGACTTTCTTTGCAGAACACTTAAAAACTATGCCTTTGATTCGCGATCGTTCTACAAGTCCCAGCTCATGATTTTGACCAATTTATCTAATTAACCTGCTCACAGATGTTATTACATTCTTCTGGAGCAGGTGGAACTTGAATCCAGGTCTCTTAGTCCTAGGATTACCACTATGCCATTTTGAAAACTTTGAGAATAATTCCAAGAAGAAATTTTCACACAAAGCTTTTGACAGTCTCTCCAATGCATACACATTCTTCCTAAAGTGTGGTGCTTGGAGCTGTACACAAAATTGGGGCTGATGCCTAACCAATGTATCCCATAGATTCAGTATATCCTACTTACTTTTTTACTCTATGGTCTCATTTATGAAGCCTAGAAAATGCTATGCCTTAAAAAACAACTCATTTTACCAGTCTTGCCATTCTTAATGATTAATAGACAAACACTTGGCTGGCTGACAGGACGTAAAGAGTAGTGATTACCGCGTCACTTTCGGAATAGCAGGTGGTGACCAGTGGGGCGCCACAAGGTTTGGTGCTGGGACTGCAGCTGTTTACAATATACATTTATGATATAGATGAAGGCATTAAAAGTAATATTAGCAAATCTGCTGATGACACAAAGGTGGGTGGCAGGGTGAAATGTGAGGAGATGTTATGAGAATACAGGGTGACTTGGACAGGCTCGGTGAATGGATGGATGCATGACAAATGCAGTTTAATGTGGATAAATGTGTGGTTCTCCACTTTGGTGGCAAGTACAGGAAGGCAGATGGAGTTGTTAGGTAAAGGGGAAAGGGAGATCTAGGTGTTCCTGTACATCAGTCAATGAAAGCAAGCACGCAGTTACAGCAGGCAGTGAAGAAAGTTAATGGCATGCTGGCCTTCATAACAAGAGGAATTGAGTATAGGAGCAAAGAGGTCCTTCTGCAGATCTACAGGGCCCTGGTGAGACTGCACCTGGAGTATTGTGTGCAGTTTTGGTCTCCAAATTTGAGGAAGGATTATTGAGGGAGTGCAGCATGCACGAGGTCAATTCCCAGAATGGCAGGACTATCATATGTTGAAAGATTGGAGCAACTGGGCTTGTATATACTTGCGTTTAGAAGGATGAGAGGGGATCTGATTGAGACATATAAGATTATTAAAGATTGGACACTCTGGAGGCAGGAAGCATGTTTCAGCTGATGGGTGAGTCCAGAACCAGAGAACACAGTTTAAAAATAAGGGGTCGGCCACTTCAGTTGAGGAGAAACTTCTTCACCCAGAGAGTGGTGGATATATGGAATGCTCTGTCCCATAAGGCAGTGGAGGCCAAGTCTTTGGATACTTTCAAGGAAGAGATGGACAGAGCTCTGAACGATTGTAGAATCAGGAGTTATGGGAATAAGGCAGGAACAGGATACGGATTGTGGATGATCAGCCATGATCATAATGAATGGTGTTAGCTCAAAGGGCCGAATGGCCTACTCCTGCACCGATTGTCTAACACTAGGTCTCTCTACTCCTGCACACCCTTTAGAAAAATGCCTTTGTTTTATCCTGTCTCCAGGTTTTTTGTATCTTATCTCACACTTCCCTGCACTGAACTCTATCTACCACCTATCCATCCATTAACATATCAACATTTTTCTGAAACTTTAAAATCACCTTCCTTAGTTTACAATTCCTCCAAATTTTGTGTCATCTACAAACTTTAAAATAGTCTCCTGCACACCAAGATGATACATCAGCTATTCACAGGCAGTTGAGAATCGGAAACATTGTTATGATCCTAAGCTGTTAATGCAGCCAATCCCAATAGCGTACTATCGTTGAGGCCCTGGACGAAGCAAATAACTGAATTAGGAACACTCTCCACCACACAAGATGCTTACACATTTTACAGAAATAACTAGAATCTCTATACACAAGAGAATTCAGGAAGAATTGAAATACATGTCCCCTCTCCTTTGAAGAACTGTTTTAAATATGTAGCAAAATGTCTCTACTGCTGCTCAGAAAGCTAGATATTGTGCTATTTCTGGATAGGAGTAGTGTCATGAAATGCATGATATACTGCTTAGGCTAAGCTGAAATTTAATTTGTTTAAGATTACCAAATTGGTTGGGGTTCAATAAACGCCAAGTTAATTCCACCATGTAATTTCACTGTGTAGTTCCTAAAATCATTTAAAATTTAAAACCATCCTCTTACTGCAGTTTCTCCTGTCTTTCACAGTTTCTCATTCACATTGCAAATTACACAAAAATAGGTGGAAGTCAGAGTTGGTAAGATTATGCAAAAATACTTCAAGGGGATTTGGAAAGGCTGTGTGAGCAGGCAAATGTTTAGCGGACAAAATACAGTGTGGAAGAATGTAAGGTTCGTATTACGAACGGAAAGAGTGCATTTTTTAGGTTTAAGATGCTGGGAAGATTGGAAATTCCAAAGGGGCTTGGGCATCCTAGTTTATGATTCACCAATAACTAACCTGCAGGTACAGCAAATAATTATGGTGGCAAATGGATATCAGGTTTTTTTTTAAAAAGGAAAAGACGATGTGCATTTAGGAGTAAAGGTTTTTATTGCAATTTCATAGCACTTTGGCAAGACTACATTTGGTTTTCTATCTCCGTACCCAAGGAAAAAATGTGCTTAACATAGAGGAAGTGTTATGGAACTTCACCATTGAATTTCTGGGGTGGATAGATTGCCCTTCAAGAAAAGATGCAAGAGACTGCAGCCATTTTCTCTAAAGTTCGCTTCTAAAGTATTCTCTTTAGAATCAAATGTGCGAAGATGTATCAGATAAACAGTAAAGACATATTAAGAGAGGAGAATCGTAACATGGGAAATGAGGTTTCACAGAATGAAAAGGAGCAAGTAAAAGAATCAGGCTTACACAACAGTCAAGATTAGATGTTATAAAAATAACAAAGGCTGATTGTATTCATAACAAAATAAACAATGTCATAGTGCACACCGAAATAAATACCTGATAGCCTCAACAAATATAAGGGTAAAAGATGGCAGGGTCAAGAAAAATAGGAAGTTGGTAAAGGTGAGGAGTAACACTTCCAAGTCAAGGATGGCATTTCTGCTATTTAGGACATCAAGATGTAGAACTGGTTTGGATTGAGGAGTAATAGGGGAAAGAAGTAATTTATGAGAATGATCTATTGGCCACTCTAACAGTACTCAAGTATATAAGAAATGTGATAAACAGATACCAATAATTATGAGTGACTTTAAGGTACAATTAAAACAGGCAAAAAAAATCTAATTGGCAGCGGGAGCCTGGAAGAGAAGCTCGATGAGTACATTAGAGATAGTTTCTTAAAATAGCACTTTTTGAAATTAATCACAAAGCATGTTATATTAAGCTTGTCACTTCGTAATATGATAATTAATTAACGGCTACAGAGTAAAGGCATGCTGAGGTAGGAGCAAACACATGATTGAATTTTGCTTTCAGCTTCAAAAGGGATAACACTCAGTCTATGACTACTAATTTAAACTTAAATTAGAGTAACTATGTGTGCACAAAAGCTACGGTAAAGTGAGCAGCTTACTAGCCTAGGAGACAGATAAAGAGACACAGCTAGTCATTGAAGGGAATATTCAGAATGAATGTTATCCAAAAATAAAACAATAACTCCAAAAGGAGCTCACAGCTGTTTAACAAAAGGAGTTAAGGAAAGCATCAAACTTGAGGAAAAAGCATGTAAATGTATGACGATGAGTGGCAGATCAGCTGACTGGTCAGAATATAAAGAACAGCACAGAATGACTGAAAAGTTAATCAGGAGGAACAAAGTAGAGTACAGAAGACATTAGCTAGGAATGTACAGTCAGAGATGTACAGCATGGAAACAGACCCTTCGGTCCAACCCGTCCATGCCAACCAGATATCCCAACCCAATCTAGTCCCACCTGCCCAGCATCCGGCCCATATCCCTCCAAACCCTTCCTATTCATATACCCATCCAAATGCCTCTCAAATGTTGCAATTGAATCAGCCTCCACCACTTCCTCTGGCAGCTCATTCCATACACGTACCACCCTCTGTGAAAAAGTTGCCCTGTAGGCCTCTTTTATATCTTTCCCCACTCACTCTAAACCTATACCCTCTAGTTCTGGACTCCCCGACTCCAGGGAAAAGACTTTGTCTATTTATTCTATCCACGCCCCTCATAACTTTGTAAACAACTACAAGGTCACCCCTCAGCCTCCAACGCACCAGGGAAAACAGCCCCAGCCTGTTCAGCCTCTCCCTATAGCTCAAATCCTCCAACCCTGGCAACATCCTTGTAAATCTTTTCAAACAGCAAGAGTGTCTACAAGTATTTAAAAAGTAAAATAATATGTTAATTGATTATTGGCCCTCTGTAGAGTCAAAATAGATAATCTTTAGTTGATAATAAGGATATGGCAGAAGAACAAATGTTTTGCTCAGTCTTCAGTATGGATTATAGAAAAACAATCCAATAGCTGTAAACCAAGTGATGATGGAAGGAAGACAGGAAATTAAAGTATAAAAAAGAGAGAAGTGGTACAAAGCAAACTTACAGAATTATGGGCGGACATGTCTCTGGGTAGAGACGTTGTTATCGTAAGGTCTGCAATGAGGTAGCTAATTAGATTACTTACAGTGTGGAAACAGGCCCTTCGGCCCAACAAGTCCACACCGACCCGCCGAAGCGCAACCCACCCATACCCCTAACATTTACCCCTTACCTAACACTACGGGCAATTTAGCATGGCCAATTCACCTGACCTGCACATCTTTGGACTGTGGGAGGAAACCGGAGCACCCGGAGGAAACCCACGCAGACACGGGGAGAACGTGCAAACTCCACACAGTCAGTCACCTGAGGCGGGAATTGAACCCGGGTCTCTGGCGCTGTGAGGCAGCAGTGCTAACCACTGTGCCACCGTGCCGCCCAATGAAGTACTAGATACAATGGTGCTCATTTTCTAAAATTTTCAATATTTAGTAAAGATTCCATCAAACTGCAAAACAGCAAATATAATCCCACTATTCAAGCAAGGGAGGTGAGCGGGGCGGGAAAAAAACTGGAAGCTGTAGACCAGTTAGCTTGATGGTTCTCACAGAGAAGGTGTTCGCCTCAGTCAATGAAAGGATGATAGCAGCACACTTAAAAACAAAGGTAACTAGGAAAAGTCTGCATGGTTTCAAAAGAAAGTCATGTTTACCCAATTTATGGGAGTTCTTTGAAACACAGCGACATGCTGTGAATAAACAGGATCTTGTAAACATATGATACCTGAATTTCAATATGGCATTTGATAAAATTAAAAGCTCATAATGCAGGGTGTAGCATGCCATCAACAACATGGTTGGCTGGAAGAAAACAGACAGAAGGCATCAGTGGGTCTTTTTTCCCCAAGAATTGGCAGGATGAAATGATTGAAGTCCTGTGTGGGGTCTATGCTCAAAGGGATAGGCACAAAGATAATTAGGAAAATATCTAATGAAGACATAAGGAAGTTTAGGTAGGTGATCATGGATTAAACGTAGGAGAAGTAAGCCATTCAGCCAACAAGTCTGCTGTATTATTCAATGTAGCCATGGCTGTTCTGATAATCCTCAAGTCCACTTTGCTGCCTTATCCCCCTAATCTTTATTTCCTCATGGTTAAAAATCTGTTTTCTAAGCCTTGAATGCACTTAATTAGCCACCCTCTATACTCAAGAATTTCTCAGATTTGTTTCCCCATCTCAATCTTCAATGGGCAACACCTTACTACACAATTATACTCTCTGGCCCTAGACAAAATGGGCAAAAATCTAGCAGATGGAGCATAATGATGTAAGAAAATGTGAAGTTGTTCAATTTGGCAGCATGATTAATAAGGCAAGCTGCCTCTAGAGAATTTCAAGGTGCAGAGGAATGGAGATGTTCTGGTGTCCAAGTCAAAAGGTTCCTATGCAGACACAGCAAGTAATTAAGGCAGCTAATGGGAATATATCCTTTGAGATGAATTGAATATAAAAAGGAAGTGCTGCTTCAATTATATAGTGAGGTTAAAGTTTGAATACTGGGTGCAGTTTTGGTCCCCCTCATTTAAGGGAGGATCTAACTGTCTTCTCATTCATTCATGGGAGATGGATTTCATTGCCTGAGCCAGCACTATTGCCCATTCATTGGTGCTCTTGAGAAGGTACTACAAGCTGCCTTTTTGATCTGCTGCAGTCCATTTGATGTTAGTAGATCCATGATGTCATTAGAGAAGAAGTTTCAGAACACTGACCCAGAAGGAATGGTGATGCAATATACTGCCAAGTCAGCATGTTTTGGAGCTTGGAGGGCAGCACGCAGGGGATGGTGTTCCCATGAATTTGCTGACCTTGTCCTTCCAGATATTTATAGTTAAAGAAGCCTTGGTGAATTTCTGCAGTGCATTGTGTAGATGGTACACATTGGTACAACTGTAAATGGCTGGTAGAGGGAACAAATGTCTGTGAATGCAGTGTTAATGAACAAGCTTTGTCCTGAATGATGTCAAACTTAGAGTGCATTGGAGTGTATTCATGCAGACAAAAAGGGAGTATATTCCATCACCCTCAGACTTTTACCTTATTGATAGTGGAAACATACTGTGGAAACCAGGCGGACAGTTACTCACTAGAGGATTACTGGCCTATGACCTGCTCTTGTTGCCACAGTGTTAATAGGGCTAGTCAACATCTAGTCAATGGTAACATCCAGGATATTGTTGGCAAGGGATTCAATGATGATAATGCCACTGAATGTCAAAGAAGAATAGTTAGATTCTATCGTGTAAGACAGTCATTGCGCAGACTTTGATTTACAAATGCTACTTATCAGCCCAAAATCGGAATACTGTACACTTCTTGCTTTATTTGAATATAGACTGCTTCAGTACCTGAGGAATCACAAATGGTGGTGAACATGATCTTGTTTGCTAATGCTTCCATTAATTTGGATCTCATTATGGCAAGAACAGCATTGATAAAGCAGCTGAAGATGGTTGGGCCAAAGTCATTATCCTAAGGAACTGCTGCAGAGAAACCCTGGAGTTGAAATATTTGACCTTCAAGAATCACAACCATCTTTCTTTGTGCCAGATAGGACTCAAACCAGACAGCTTTCACCCCCATTCCCACTAACTCAAGTTTTGCTAGAACCCTCTGATGTCACATTTGGCCAAACATTGCCTTGATGTCAAGGGTAATCACGCTCTTCTCATCTCTGGACTCCAGTGTTTTTGACCAAAACTGTAATCAGGTTATAGGCAGAGTTGCCCTGGTGGAACCAAAACTCAGTGAGCAGGTGTTGTTCACTGTTGTTTAATGACACCTTTGATCACTTTACTAACAAAGAGTAGACTGATAGGCCTGTAAATGGCCAGGTGGAATTTGTTCTGCTTTTTGTAAACATGAAATATCTGGGCAATTATTCACCTTATCAGGCAGTGTTTAGCTGTAATGGAACAATTCAGAGATTTACTGTACGAATGTGTGGAATAAGTGTGTTGTCTTACAAGTATAAATTGGAGACTGAGCTTATTTCTGCTGGAGTTTAAAAGAGCAAGGGGTGACCTGATTGAAGTGTATAACATCTTGAATCATTTTAAACATCGACACAAAGGATGGTTCGTGTGGATCAGTCCAGAACTAGGGATCGGTTTTAAAATTATGGGTCACCGTTTCAGGAGGTTAGAATTTTCCTTTCAGAGTGTTGGGACACTTTGGAATACATTACCTCAGAAGGCAGTACAGACAAGATTATTGAATATTTTTAAAACAGATGGAAAAACTCTACTTCAGCAGGAGAAAATCAAAAGGTCATCGGGGATAAATGGCCAAAATAAGGTCAAGAGGATGGTCGAGACACAGAACAGCCAGTCTTACTGAATGGTGCAGTGGGTTCAACATGCCAATTGGTTTACTGTTTTATTTTTTTTTTAATTCAGTTTTTCATGATGCAGAAAACACATTTTATTATCCAGCCTTAGGTACACTTGGAAGATGGTAAACAAAGTGAAGCAATGCATTTTTATGCTGATCAAATTAACTGATGAATTACAGTACTTAATTCAAATGAAGGATATGCTTTTCTCAAGATGGTGTACGACTTGCAACAGCATTTGATGCAAGATCAGAATTGGAAACATTAACGCAGTTTCTCTCTCTCAAGGTACAACAGTCCTGAGTATTTCTGACACTTATGCTTTTGATTGTATAGTTATGCTTAATTCTTGCACGACATATTAGCAAGCTTCATAACTGGTTTGCATGTACCCCAGCCACAATATATGTTGCAGCTACAACTCTGGAGGATAGGTATAGAGCTCAATAATAGGTCAAAATAGTCCTCATGAATTACCATTAAGCAAATTTTACCCATCCAAGGCAAGCAGCAGGTATACATGTCCTCATACTCCAGTTGATATCTGTAGATAGTGGGAATACTTTCAATACCATTCCTTGAGCTGAAACAGCTGCCCCAGTTACCTTATGAATTGTTATCTATAAATGGTTATGCCATTGAAAGTTTTGGAAGAAGTTATGCCTAGTCCAATTGATAAATGTCTTCATGGCTGATATTTATTTTTTAAAAACTCCTATTGTGGGCTTTTTATCAGAACAACGATCCCGATTTATAATGGTTACCTTTTTTGCCCTGCATCTCTTTGAAGTGTGATACAAAGCTCAGCATAAGGTTTGTCAGATAGAAAAAGTGCATACTAAAAATATTTTTTTTAAATTAGACTTCAGGTATTTTGTAACATTAAAAATCCAACCAAGTAATGTGCTCCAAGGAGCATGTTTAAGAGTGGTAAGTGGGAAAAGTTGAGGAACTGATTAGTTAGTGGAGAAAATATTGTCCAAGTCACTGAATACTTTGGATCAAAGAGAATAATATTTGGCTTGAACAAATAGATGAGGTGAATCCAGGTTGACAAGCAGTTATTTGGGATTTCAACAATGATGAGAAAGAAGGGAGAAGAATTGGTAGTATTGGGACAAACTGGAACACGTAAAACAACAATAACAACACATTATTTGCTGAAAATTAGTTTATACACTTGCTAAGTACAAGCAACGACAGCTGTGATTAGAACCACTTAATAGAACCAAGAATGAACAAAGCAGCTTTGTAAATTTCATTGGTTTAATCTTATTTGGGGGAAGAAATGGTTTTGGCGGGGTAGAGTGTAGTTGCATGTGCATGCTTGTGTTGACATAGGTGTTAAGTGTGTTCATGTACCATTACTCAGAATTAAATAATGCCAATAGTTTCCTATGCATCAACACTAGCCAAATTTATTCAGCTGCTTGATCTCAAAATTACCTAGAAAAAGAAAATGAAGCTTGAAAAAAGAAATCTTATATAGAATGCTCAGGTAGTCCACATTTAATCACCATCAACTTTGAACTTGTATTATCTGATTTTGAATACCTGGCACTATCACAAATTGAAGCAGTTTTTAAAAAACGCAGAGAGACAGATTTAGAAATAGTCATTACCTCACCAAAGGTTGAGCCAAGCTTCATAAACCTGTGGATATTTACAATACAGCTGCTGATACAGTACACTGCTCATCATCCTGTTAGCTCCAAGAACCCCTCTTTCCCTAAATTTAGGCCTGCATGTTCTTTCATTTTCCTGTGTATTGGACACTATACCCTCACTTTGTACTTTTATTTCTAGGAATTTGATTTTGCCTCTTATTTTTCTCTCTCTGAATTGAGGTAATAAAGTTGGTCTTCCTTTCCTCAAGAAAATCTTTTATTTGGCTTATCATGTCCGCGAAACTACTTGACTATATTTTAATTAATTGTGCGCTCAGAGATCATTAAATCAAAGCAGTTGAAAAGCAAGCAAACAACTCACCCTTCCTAACCTGGTTCTAATAGCAGGGAGACATATCATTCAAGGTTCTGTCAGTGCAACAGCACAGAAATTGTACTTTCACCTTGAATCTAAACATCAGAACTTCAAATTTAATCCACATATTTGAGAGAGATTGTGGTATTTAAACAAAAGCACTAACAAAGCATCTCAAAAAATTACTACCTTACAAGCAATTTCTAATCTTGCTGCCACGACACAAGCCACTTAACTCCACAGGTTAAGTGCACAAATATTTGCTCCAAAAAAAAGATATTACTTGTTTACATTTTCTTTAAAATTAAATACATCCAATTTTGATTTTGTTCGCAGCATGCAGTCTATACTGTATGGTGACCAAAATATTTAAAATTCAAACATCACAAATGTGGGGCACTTTGAAATTACTCAAATTCATGCAACAGTGCAACCCAAGCACTGAACAGCGAGACAGTCAACATCACCTAAGCCACCTAGCCACTGCATCATTTGACAAAGATGGAATCGCTCTTGGTCAATACCGCCACAAGAGCATTTTCTTTAATACAGAATGCATGCAAAGTTGTGAAGAAACTCATGAGGTCTGCAGCGTCAATGGAGAAAGAAACAATCATCAAGTCCAATATGGCTCTTCAAGTCATACTGAACTTTACACAATTTCTGTTCAAAAACTTAGTTCTTACTTCAGATCTCCAGCATTTGCAATAATTTGCTCTCATTTGTAAGCATTCAACATTGGTGAGTGCATGTCCTAGAAAGCCAAACTAGCAACGGTCTTAAAAAATATAAATTGTCAACCATTTTTCCTTCAGATTCGCAGATACAGTACTATGATAGACAAGTTTGAGAATAAAAGCACAGAAAATTAAACAAAACAAAAACTTTAATATTGGAAACTTCTCTGGCATTGCTCACTATGAATCATGAGAAAATATGGTTAAAAACTCTAGGAACCCTGCCTAGCTAGCTCCTTATAAACGACAGAGTTAAATAGTGAACTGGTAGATATATTCTTTCAAACAATTTGCAGAAACCCAGCTACAGTCAAATAGTAGGAAGAATAGTGCCATTCCTTCCCTCCTGACCTCTTCCTAAACATTACATTCTGGTACTTCATGATGTTTCAGGAATTGAATCCCTAAACCTTTCAAATTCAATTGTTGAAATTGTAAATTAATAACAAGCACATATTGTTGTACCCAAATCCTTGCTGTTGCTAAATCTAGGATATACCAGGTTAAAAGACAAATTGACTAGATTGGAGGGATGGATCCAGCGCTAAAGCACATTCAGAAGCATCCAAACTTCCATAACCATTAGCAGTATTTCAAGTCGCCTCTTCGTCAAATCTGCAGTCATTACTCCTCAAACGTCAAACTTTCAAAAGACAGCAACCCTCAATCCCATACTTCTCAAATTACACCATCCCTCAATCCCAAAATGTTTTGCCAAGTTCCAATTTCACAGAACCCTATGTCAGAATCCTCCAAATGAAGTGTCCAACCTGTCACAGTACTAAAATCGGTCTTAGTCACAAATTACATCCTATGCAGGAGTGTCAAAAATGAACTGCACTTCCATCTCTTTCTGGAGTTGTCTGAAGGTTTTACCATGGTTGCTATAACCATCCTCCTTTAACCACTACTTCAGGCAAGTGCAGAGGATTCAACCACTCTCCTAAACTGTGCATTGTAGATAATGAACAGGCTTTGGAGAGTCAGGAGGGAAGTTACTTGCCACAGAATTGCCAGCTTTCTGGCTGGCTCTTTTTTTTTAAAAAAGTTAATTCACATGATGTGGGCAAAACTGGCTAGTCCAGCTTTCATTGGACAATTTGTAATGGACAAGGGGTTGTTGAAAATCAACCACATTACTGTGGGTCTGGAGTCCTATGTCAGCCAGATCAGGTAGGAAAGCAATTTCCTTACCTAAAAGGATATTAGTAACCAACTTTTCCATGACAAAATTGACAACAGAATGCCATCATTAGACTTATTTCCAGGCTTTTATTGCATTCAAATTCCACCATCTACTGTGATGTTTAGGGCTAGGACACTATCCTGAGCAGTTCAGTAACAATATTGAGACTGGAATGACTGACCCATTTTCTTTCATCCTGGACTTGACTCTAGAGTTTATCTTCATTCAGGGGATGTGGTCATTATTGGCTGGCCAGCATTTTTAGTCACCCTTTAGATTAGATTAGTTTACTTAGTGTGGAAACAGGCCCTTCAGCCCAACAAGTCCACACCGACCCTCCGAAGAGCAACCCACCCAGACCCATTCCTCTACATTTACCCTTTCACCTAACACTACGGGCAATTTAGCCTGGCCAATTTACCTGACCTGCACATCTTTGGACTGTGGGAGGAAACCGGAGAACGTGGAGGAAACCCACGCAGAAACGGGGAGAATGTGCAAACTCCACATAGACAATTGCCTGAGGTGGGAATTGAACCCTGGTTCCTGGCGCTGAGAGGCAGCAGTGCTAACCACTGTGCCACCGTGCTGCCCCGATGGTAGTGGTTAGCTGCCTTCTTGAACTGCTAGTACACACACTGCAGGTAGACCCACAATGCTATTAGGGAGGGAATTCCAAAGATGTTGACCCAGTGACAGTGAAGGAAAGATGGCATATTTCCAAGTCAGAATGCTGAATGGCTTATGGGGAACTTGCAGACAGTGGTGTTCCCATGCCTCTGCTCCCCTTGTCCTTCCAAATAGAAGTGGACTTGGGCTTGTTAGGTGCTGTCTAAGGAGCTTTAGTGAATTTCTGCAGTGCATCTTGTATATAGTAGCAGTCTATACTAAATATCGGTGGAGGGAGTGAAGGTGGTGCCAATCAAGCTGGCTGCTTTATCCTAGACGGTATGAAACTTGTGTTGCTGGAATTGCACCCACCCAGGCAAGTGGGAGTAATCCACTGCACTCCTGACTTGTGCCTTGTAAATAACTGGCAGGCTCTGGGGAGTCAGGAGACGAGTTACTCAGAGCAAATTTTCCTAGCATCTGACCTGCTCTTGCAGCCATTGTGTTAATGTAGTGAGTTGAGGGTCAATGGTAACCAAGGATGTTGATAATGACAGATTCAGTGATGGTAACACCATTGAATGTCAGGGGGTGGTGGTTAGATTGTTTCTTCGTGGAGATGGTCAATGCTTGGCACTTGTGGCATGAATATTACTTGCCGCTTGTTAGCCCAAGTCAGGATATTGTTCAGATCTTGTTGTATTTGAACATGAACTGCTTCTCAATATCCGAGAAGTCACAAATGCTGCTTAACAACTATGCAATCACCAATAAATGTCCCCATTTAGGCCCTTATGGAGGGAGGAATGGTTGGGCTAAAGACATTACCCTGAGGAACTCTTGCCAACATGGCTGATGAAGCACAACCATCTTCTATAAACCAGGTATGACTCGAACCAGAGAATTTGCCTCCTGAAACCCAATGATTCCAGTTTTGCCAAGGCTCCTTGATGCTATATTTGTTCAAATGTGGCCTTGATATCAAGAGAGATCACTCTCACCTCTCCTCTGGAATTCAGCTCTTTTGTCCATGTTTGAACCAAGGCTGTATGGAGATCAGGAGCTGAATGGCCCAGGTGGAACCCAAACTAGGCATTTCTCAGCAGGTTATTGCTTCCATCACTCTACTGGTGACAGAGTAGACTGATATGGTGGTAATCATCCAGGTTGTATTTGTCCTGCTTTGTGCACACAGGACATGACTGGAAAGGTTTCCACATTGTCAGGTAGATGCCGGTGTTGCAATTGTGCTGTACAAGCTTGGTTATGGGAGCAGCAAGTTCTGGAGCACAAGTCCTCAATACTCTTATCAGAATGTTGCCAGGGCCTATAGCCTTTGCACCAGTGCCTCCAATAGGTTCTGACTTCAAACTGAATGAATTAGAAGGTTTGTAGCTCAGGTTGAGGTTTAGGTTTGATATCCAGACGTTTCATTACCTGGCAAGGTAACATCAGCAGTGACGACCTCCAAGTGAAGCGAAGCCGTTGTCTCCTGCTTTCTATTTATAGCTTTCTCCTGGATGGGGTTCCTGGGGTTTGTGGTGATGTCATTTCCTGTTCGTTTTCAGAGGGGTTGATAGATGGTATCTAGATCCCAGTGTTTGTTTATGGCGTTGTGGTTGGAGTGCCAGGCCTCTATGAATTCTCTGGCATGTCTTTGCTTAGCCTGTCCCAAGATAGATGTGTTGTCCCAGTCAAAATGGTGGGTTTTTTTCATCCGTATGTAGGGCTACGAGGGAGAGAGGGTCGTGTCTTTTTGTGGCTAGCTGGTGTTCGTGTATCCTGGTGGCTAACTTTCTTCCTGTTTGTCCTACGTAGTGTTTGTGGCAGTCCTTGCATGGAATTTTGTAGATAACATTAGTTTTGTCCATGGGTTGTACTGGGTCTTTTAAGTTTGTTAGTTTTTGTTTGAGAGTGTTGGTGGGTTTGTGTGCTACTAGGATTCAGAGGGGTCTTAGTAGTCTGGCTGAGACATTTCTGAGACATCTTTGATGTATGGTAAGGTGGTTAGGGTTTCTGGTTGTGTTAGGTCTGCTTATCGTGGTTTGTTCCTGAGGAATCTGCGGACTGTATTTTTTGAGTATCCGTTCTTCTTGAATTGGATTGGCCGAAGATTGATATCCATGATGCTAGCAACCACTGGCGGAGGCTGAGATGGCTCATTTACTTAACACTTGTGGCTGAAGATTGTTGAGATTGCTTCAGCCTTATCTTTTGCAGTGATTGTTGGGCACTTATCGTTGAGGATGGGGATATTTGTGGAGGCTCCACCTCCACAGTTATTTAATTGTCCACCACCATTCACTACTGAACATGGCAGAACTGCGGATTTGATCAGTGGTTGTGGGAATGCTTAGCTCTATCCCTTGCTGCTGAGCTGTTTGGAAGACAAGTGGTCATGTTTGATAGCTTCACTGGGTTGACTTTTTTTTAAAAAAATGTTATGCCTGATGCTGCTCATGGCATGCCCTCCTGCACTCCCCAATGAACCAAGGTTGATCCCCTCTGTTTAACGATAATGGTTGAACGGAGGATATGCAGAGGCTGCAGAATGTGCTGGTGTACAAATCTGTGTTTGACAGCTCCCACTGTCTCATGGCTACTTAGTCTTTAGTTGCTAGATCTGTTTCAAGTCTGTCACAATTCATCACCCCGGTTCTTCATCCAGTTTCCATTGATTTCAACTTTACCAGGCCTCCATGAAGCAACACTTAACCAAATACAAATTTGATGCTAAATTTCATCCATGCTGGGTCTAAGACTCTAATGAGATGAAGAGCTAAATGGCCCTTTTTACACAAGTAGTTATCATTTCAAATATAAGAATAGAGTTGGAAAAGGTCTTCTAAAATACGGTTTAAATTAGTCATTTCTTGTGGGCTTGTATATGGTACATCAATACTTTCATTACAGTCTCAGCTGTTGCTGTTTCAGTCTCCTCTCTTCCACTTATCCCTTTTGTTTTGTTCTTTCCCCCTTAACTCTTCTTTTGGTTTTGGTTACAGATGGTGTGTGGAATGATATAGTGAGAAAATAAACAACACAGTTGCTTCAAACTATAACTAGGATGAAATAAAGGGTAAAACATGGTCCTGATAGCTAGCTAGCTTTGCTCTTCTCATTCTGTAAAATGACATGAGAACATTATGATCAGATTGTCAGTAATAAAATACTATTATCATACTGATTTATTGTTGAAATAGGCCTTGCATAACACCTACACAGGATTATAGGTTCTTAGACTTTCAATTAATTGTTCATAATACTTATGAAATTCATTAATATATAAAAAATCCAATATATGATTTTGTAATAGTTTAGATTAAGACTAAATCTACTTGCAATTTTATCTTAAAAAAATACAAATCTCTTTTAAAAAAAAAGCAAAAGTTTTCAGAGAACATGAAAAATCATTTTTATTAACGTTAACTCAAGAATTAGAAAACTGGTATGGCACCTCTCCAGATTACTGTGCAAGAATCAACTGATCAAAAGAACATGAAATAACAATGCCAAAAATCCAGAAACTTACCTCTGAGCACAGACACCCACTTAAAAAATAACTTATACGCCAATCACCCTTAGTGAATAAGCATTTTCTTTTAGCCAGCTATGGTTGCTTGAGATTGTGGCAGAAGATCAGCCTGTAGTTCCTCATTGAAGAAACACAGAATTCGTCCAATCTTTCTTGACAATTAACCTAGAAAAAAAATAATATTTTCAATACACTGTCCAAAATAATAACTTTCAAAAATATTATATAGGCAAAAAATGAAATGTAAACTCTAATTTGAGGCATTTCATCACTTTTCTGTCATTTCTTCATAATCTACAAAATTGAAAGCAAATTCAAAATGGTATCCAAACAAGTTATCAATTCAGAAACCTCATTTTGGCAATGACGTCCTTAACATTCCTTCTCAGAGTATGCTTGATCTCCATATAGTCTTGCTCAAAGCACAGCTGACAAGACTAATGGTGGTGAATCAGTTTTTGTCTTAGCTCTAATGAAACCTAATTTAGCCTCATTAGTTGGTATTTAGCATAAAACAGATCTACAGTTTAAAATGTTGTAGGTGCTAGCCTGAAGGAGGTTTATTTCCACCCCCAGAGAATAGTCTCCTCTACATTGGGGATATTGGACGCCTCCTCGCAGAGCGCTTTAGGGAACATCTCCAGGACACCCACACCAATCAACCCCACTGCC
The DNA here is from genome assembly GCF_004010195.1 of Chiloscyllium plagiosum. Classification (NCBI taxonomy): domain Eukaryota; kingdom Metazoa; phylum Chordata; class Chondrichthyes; order Orectolobiformes; family Hemiscylliidae; genus Chiloscyllium; species Chiloscyllium plagiosum. The sequence goes on from NC_057723.1 coordinate 36,478,215, forward strand.
CTGTGGCCCAACATTTCAATTCCCCCTCCCACTCTGCCGAGGACATGCAGGTCCTGGGCCTCCTCCACCACCACTTTCTCACCACCCGACGCCTGGAGGAAGAATGCCTCATCTTCCGCCTCGGAACACTTCAACCCCAGGGCATCAATGTAGACACACCCCCATTCACCTACTGTACACTTTGCTACCTTCTCCCCAGCACCATCCCCCCATTAAAGTAAATTTATGGTCTTCAGTTTTGCTTAGATATCTAGTCTTAAGAATAACTTTAGGGCCTGAGAGAATCAATAATCACAGTATAAGGGCAAAGAACAGGGATAGAGCTTTTAAATTAAATTGAGTCAATAGAGATGGCAGGTCAAGTTGCTGTTGCAACAGGTGCAAGCTGCAGGACAGCAGGGTGATCCAGCATCTGTACTAAGATTATGCAGTTTTACTTAAGATCTGAGTGGTTGAGCTGGATTCCAAGCTACAAACATTGCACCACACTGAGGGAAAAGAAATTACCTGGATATTTTGGTCCAGGAGACAATCACATTCCTCAGACCAAACCTGAATTAGCTGCAATCAGGAACAGAAGGCACGTGACTGCAGCTGTGGCAGGTATGGAAACATAAGGGATAGGTTTAGAGGAGCCTTGGCCTTGAACATATCCAATAGTTGAGGTTTTACAAGAGCAAGGATTGTAGTGAGAATAAGATAAATATTCATTCAGTGTATGTGACTGCAGGAAGCAAAGGGTGGGGGAGTACCTTTGTTATTAGGGGATGGAACAAGTTTGATGGCAAGAAATGATCATGATTGGAAGATGCAGAATCCATATAGATGGATGCAAGAACGAGGGGAAGATGACACAGGAGGGAGCAGTCCAAGAGCTCTAACACTTAGATGGTCATTAAGTCATACAGCATGAAAACAGATCCATTGGCTCAATTTGAAAATCAGGTTTCTAAACTGATCTAATCCCATTTGTCTGAATTTGGACCACATCCTTCCAAAGTTTTCCTATCCATGTACCTGTCCAAAAGTCTTTTAACTGTTTAATTGTACTTGCCTTTACCAAATTTAATTCCATACACCCACCACTTTCTGCATGAAAAAGCTGCCCTTCAGGTCCCTTTTAAATCTTTTCCCTCTCACAACAGACTTCTGGCCTCTTATTTTGGATTCCCCTAACACACTTGGCTATTCCCCCTGTCGTGGGCCATCATGATTTTATGAACTTTGATAAGATCCCCTCAGCCTCCGACTTCAAGGGAAAAAAGCCCCAGACTCTGCAGTCTCTCGCTATAACTCAAATCCTCCAACCCTGACAACATCCTTGTAAAGCTTTTCTGAACCGTTTCAAGTTTCATAACATCCTTCCTAGAGCAGGGAGCCCAGAATTGAATGCAGTATTCTAAAAGTGGCTTCACCAATGTCCTGTACAAGCACAACATGAAGTCCCAACTCCTGCACTCAATGCTCTGACCAATAAAGGCAAGCATTCCAAACACCTGTTGACCTGCAACACCACTTTCAAGTAACTATGCACCTGCACCCCTCAGTCTCTCTTCCACCACACTCACCAAGGTTCTACCATTAAATGTGCAAGTCCTGTCCTGGTTTGCCTTACCAAAGTTCAACACATCACATTTATCAGAATTAAACTCCATATCTCATTCATTGATTAACTGGGCCAGTCGGTCAAAGTCCCATTGTATTCTGAGATAACCTTCTTCACTGTTCACTATACTACAAATTTTGGTGTCATCAGCAAATTTATTAACCATGCCTCCTTTATATTCACATCCATATCGTTTATATAAATAAAAATGTGGACCCAGCACAGATCCTTGTGGCACACCACTGATCACAAGCCTCCAGGATAAACAATCCTCTACCACCACCATCTCCAACCATCAAGCCAATTGTGTATTCAAATAAAAACCAAAAGGACTGCAGATGCTGTAAATCTTGAACAAAAACATACATCACCAGAAAAGCTCAGACCTGACAGCATCTTTGGAGAGAAATCAGAGTTAATGTTTTGGGTCCAGTAACACTTCCTCAGATCTAATCTTACTAACCAGTCTACCATACAGAACCTTGTCGAAGGCCATGCTAGATCCAATGTGGACAAAGTCTACCGCTCTGCCCTTAGCTGTTTTTGTCGTCCCTTCAAAAAACTCAATCAAATTTGAGAGACAATTTGCCATGCACAAAGCCATGCTAACTATCCCCCTTCAATCCTTACTTTTCCCAATGCATATAGATCCTGTCTCTCAGAATCCCCTCAAATTACTTACTGACACCTGGCTGACCAGTCTGTAGTTCCCCAGCTTTTCCTTGCAGCCTGTCTTAAATTGTGGCACAACATTAGCGACCCTCCAGTCTTCTGACACTTCACCATGGCTGTCGATTACACAGATATCTATACTTGGGGCCCTGCAATTTCTTCCCTCGCTTCCCACAATCTCATGGAATACACTATCAGGACCTGGGTATTTATCTACCTTTAAGGCGTCCAGCACCTCCTCTTCAGCAATGTGAACCCTTTTCAAGGCAATTTGAAACAGTGATAGTGATATCAACTTGACAGTGATTATTTACTTTTCAGTTCCCTAGTTTCCATATCAGTATTTGCTGACATGGTGATGGTGGAGGCAGCCTTGTTGTTCTTTCAGGGGCCCTATGCTCTCCATAGTTACTCGTAATTTAGATGTAGAACTTCTTCAGATTCTCCTTAACCTTATTTGCCAAAGCTATTTCATTTCTCCTTTTTGCCCTCTAGATTTCCCTCGTATTCTCCACTCCTCCTATGCACAATGGATTCACCTGATCATAGCTATCTATACCTGATACATGCCTCCTTTGAGAGCCTCAATATTTCTAGTCATCCAGTGTTCCCGACTCCTGCTAGTCTTGCCCTTCACACAAACAGGAACATGCGAGCCCTGAACTCTCATTATCTCACTTCTGAAAGTCTTCACTTACAACCATCTCTTTACATGCAAACAGGAACTTTCGAAGGTTGACTGGGGAAGGCTGTCTAAAACATCAAAGTCCACTTTCCTCTAATTTAGAACTTTAACATATTTTAAATGTACTGCAAGATGCAAAAACAAAAGATAATAACTGTATGCATCATAAGCAGTAATGATGTGGGTTGTTAATCTTCATGTATATTTGCAAAATCACTTTGGAAGAAGTAGCAACAAGGAAGAATTCACAGACTATATATGGAACAGTTTCATAGAGCATAGAGCTGTACAGCAGAAGAACAGGTCCTTTCAGCATAACATCGTGAGCCAAAGTGACACCAAACTAAACTAATGAGAGGTCCCTATCTCTCCATTCTTTGCATATTATCTAAAAGCCGTTTAAATGCCCCAGTCGTAGCTGCTTCCACCATCCCCCACCATCAGCATGCTCCAGGCACCTACCACAAAAAAACAACTTGCCCCTCACATCTCCTTTGAACTTTTCCCCTCTCACCTTAAGTGCATGTCCCCTTGTGTTAGGCATTTCAACTCTGGGTAAAAAGATTCTGATATCAACCCGACCTGGGCATCTCAATTTTATATACTTTTATCAATCAAGTTTCCCCTCAGCCTCTGCCATGCCAGAGAAAACAATCCTATTTTTTCTAACCCCTCCTTCTACCGCATACCCTCTAATCCAGGCCAGATGTTAAATCTCTTCTGCAGCATCTCCAAAGCCTCTATCCTTCAACCACAGCGACCAGAATTGAACACAGTACTCTAAGTGCAGCCTAACCGAAATCTGTAAAGCTGCAACATGACCTCCTGACTCTTGTACTCAATCCCTCAACCAAAAAAGACAAGCATGCCTTATGCCTTCTTTACCACCATACCTACTTGCATGGCCACTTTCAGTGGGCTATGGACTTCAACCCCAAGGTCTCTCTGTAGATCGTTCAGGGTCCTGCCATTAACTGAACACTTTTCTGTAACATTTGCTCTCCGAAAGTACAACACCACAAGTCACAGACCTCCAGCTAGAACAACACCCTTCTGCCACTACCCTCTCCCTTCTATGGGTAAACCAATTCAGAATCCAAATGGCCAAGTTATTTTGGATCCCATCCATCTTAGTCGTCTGGATGAGCCTACCATGAGGGACCTTGTAAAAAGCTGAAAATGTGTTGCTGGAAAAGCACAGCAGGTCAGGCAGCATCCAAGGAACAGGAGAATCGACGTTTCGGGCACAAGCCCTTCTTGGGGCATGGACAGAGTGGATAGGAAGCAGCTGTTCCCCTTAATTGAAGGGTCAATAACAAGACAACATTTTTAAGATGAAAGGCAGGGAGGTTTAGAGGAGAATCTGAGGAATCCTTTTTCACCCAATGAGTGGTAACGATTTGGAATGCAATGTCTGAGACGGGAGTTGAGGAAAGAAAAAAAAACTTTTTAATAAAGTATTTGGATAAGCACTTGAAGTGTCAAACATTCAAGGCTGTGGGCAAGAGGGACTAGTGCAGATTTATATTTTTTCGCAGTACGCACTTGCTGGGCCGAAGGGGCATTTCAGCGCTGTTTGATTCCATTATTCTCAATGTGGTAAATCACACATCTGGATCAGATAGGATCTGAATCCAGAACTTCTAGCTTAGAAGTAGAAACACTACAGTTTGTACCAGAAATGCCTCCCCAGACTTAAGATTTGGGCATTTTCTAATCAACATGTTCAGGCATGTTATGATACTAAAATCACACAAGCAACTGCAGATGCTGTAGACGTGAAACAAAAAAAACACAAATTGCTGGAAAGGCTCAGTGGGTCTGGCGGCATCTATGGAGAGGGGCAGAGTTATTGTTTAGAGTACAATATGACCATTCTTCAGTTCAGATGAAGGATCACTGGACCTGAGGAATTGACTCTGTTTCTTTCTCCACAAATGCTGCCAGACCTGCTGAGTTTCTCCAGTAATTTCTGTTTTTGTTTATTATAACACACCACTGGGCTGGTGGGACTTGAACAAAGGCCTCCTGGTCTGGAGGTAGGGAGACTACCACTGCATCACAAGAGCCTAAACTAAACAGTCCTTTCTTATATCCAGAAGAACCGATATTATGAAATCCACTACAGTACTTCTTTTCATTTGGGGATTTCAAGACTAGAGGGCACATTTTTAAAGGTGAGAGGAGAGATTTAAAAGACAATAGGGGCAAATCTTACACACAGGGTGGTTCGCATGTGGAATAAACTTCCTGAGGAAGTAGTGGATGTGGGTACAATTACAACATTTAAAGGACATTTGGATAAGTACATGAATAGGAAAGGTTTGAAAGGATATGGACCAGAAGCAGGCAGGTGGGACTAGTTTAGTTTGGGAACAAGGTCAGCAAGGACTGGTCGGACCGAAGAATCTGTTTCCATGCTGTATGACTGACTGTCAGACTGGGCTTGCAGCAGGTAGTTAGAAAACCAACAATATGGAAAATTGAAATTCATAACACAAGGATATCCGGATCTCTGTAGCATAATACTTTGTCACAGTTTTCCATTTAAGTGGTCTGTTTTTCTGTCCTGTTCTGAAAGGCTACCGGTCCCAAAATGCTAACACTGCTTTCCATCCACAGATGTTGCCAGTCCAGCTGAGTTTTTCAAGCAATTTGTTTTTTTATTTCCAGAATCCACAATTCTTTGTTTTTGTTTTACTTTGTTCACCTTGGTAGGAAGAAATCTAATTTCCCACATCCAAAAATTTAAGCTATTCCCTTTAAACTTCATATGTCTTTTTGCATCCTCCTAACAAGCTGGTTTCCTAAACATCTTTGTACACAAGAAATTTGGCTGAATCAATTCCACCACTTCAAATCATTAATAGATTATAAATAGCTTAGGTCCCACTGAACCTCAATGACGAGTTTGCCGATCCAAAAACAACCCAACTCGCTTTCCTGTCGGTTAAGCGAACTGTTGCGCGTATTCAGGCTTTTAATGAGAAAACAGCATTTTAACGAGAAAGCTGCACTTGATGTAGTGTCCGTGTCAGAATGCCACTAACAGTTCCAAAAGAGGAGGTGCAGCGTGAAGTTATCCATGTCAATATTTAACTGTTATCATTTGATGTTGTGTTTTATCATAGCAACTTCTTGCAAGTTAAGAAAAGGTGTGTGTTTGGGAGGGGTTGGTGAAGCCGAGAAGGAAAACACTTAAATAATATTTAGATTAAATGAAGGCAGCTGGACTAGCGCATAAAACATCCGCATGAACCAGTTGGGCTCAATAACTGATTTGCATACCGTATCTTCGATGTAATCTTTTGGTCTACAACAGGTTGAGCTAAATCCGTACAAAACTAATACAAATCTCAGAAGAGCGGAACTGGAATCGAAAGTAATAGTCAGTAAACAGCGTTTAAGACAATATACAAGGAAAACAAATGTTTCCAAAATCAGATTCGATCCATTCGTGGAAAAATATTTCTAATCCAAAGAAAACCCGGTAACTGTTTAACTTATGATACGTACAACAAAAAAGTAACGCGTTCCCTCCAAATCAAGACAAGGTAGCAGGCGACTTATTAGGTAGCTGCTGTGAAACACAATGTCACTCGTTCACTGCAGTTGGGAAACTTAACACGCCAAACTACGGGTTGACAGCCTGTAGAAAATTAAAATGGGAATCTCCCGAAAAAATTAACAATCGGGATTTCAACGTTTATCGTTGGCGAGCTTGGCGTTTTAAGTAATTTCACTTGAACGTATTTGCGATTTTCTAGAATGATCTACGAAGTCCCATTCCAAAACAACAAAGCAAGCGTAAATACGTTGACAAAAAGTGAAGCCCGGTTCTACCAGAGCACTAACTCTCCAGAGCATCTACAGGGACGAACAAATCTGGTAGACAAGAAAACAAACATCTGTATTAATATGCTGCGTCAGCGTTCGTCAAATGACCACATCAAGGTCCCCTTTTTCGGTACAAAATACTCGTAATTCGTTTCCTCTGCGTAAAATGACACATCATCCACTAGCAAACGAGCACTTGTTTTTAGTATTAAAAGACAAATTGTTTCAAACCACGCCGCATGTAAACACAGCGATGCTTGGACAGCATATTCATTATTAATGGAAGATTAAAATTTTGATGCAAATTGAAACGGTAAAGTGGCGCCCAAATATAAGAGCAACAACTACATCAACAGTACCATTCCCTCCCTATGAGGCTGGCAACCAATTTAACGCATGCGTACTTGTTGGTCCTGCAGTCCGGCGCATGCTCAATGCAGCCTAGTGACTGGGGCTGAATTTGGCGGCTGCTCGAACAAGTCCCGACACAGGCCGATCACACACTTACCTGTCCGGGCCCAACCAACCGAGCTCGGCACAGACCAATCCGGAGTCGATTATTTTCTGCCGTCACGTCGGAAAATACCGCCTTAACCCGCTTTAAAACACCAGCTACAGTCTCCTGAATTCCCTCGCTATCTTTTCTCTTGTTCTTTCGACTTTTTTTTCAGCCCCCGATATATTTTCTTCGCTAATGATCAGGCTTCTGCGTCACCAACCGAATCTGCTACCGGAAGGCGCGTCAGTAAAGTAAGGAGACCAACTATTGGCTGGCAGGCTGCGCGGTTACGTCATTGACAAACAAGCAGCTACTGTCAGACAGGGCGTTGCCATGGAGCTTGGCTGGGAGTGGTAGTAAGTCAAATCATGTAGCAAGAAAAACATCTTTCAACAAATAAAGCGCATATGTGTATTTAAAATTACTGCATTTTCCATAGAATCAAGAGAGCTACGATGTAAACAATTAGGAATGAACATGCTTTATAGACGACTTTTTTATAAGGATATTACCACTGTAGGTGATGTAATGACTTATTAATTAATGATTGAGTAATAATAAATGGTGCAGTCAAAGTAGAATTTAATGCTGCATACAAAATTGGCATTGTAATGTCAGTGATGGAATCTGTGACACTACAATACTGCAGTCAAAACTGCCCGTAATGTTTATGCAATGAGCACAGACGCAAAAATGCTCCAAAACACAAGCCATTAAATATTTTACCCAAGTGCAACAATTTATTGTGAGGCTGTAAAAGCAATGGGCTATTTGACAGAAGTTGCCTGTTCTTTTTTTCAATGTCCACTCATTTGGAATGACATTACAATTAGAATTAGAATTCCTACAAGTCCACACCACCCCTCCGAAGAGTATCCCACCCAGACCCACTACCCTACAGTTGCCCTGACAAATGCACCAAACCGACACATCCCTGAACACCATTGGGCGGTTTAACATGGCCAATTCACCTAACCTGCACACCTTTGAATTGTGGGAGGAAACCCACGCATACCAGGGAGAATGTCCAGTCACCAGAGGCTAGAATTGAATCCGGGTCCCTGACACGGAGAGGCAACAGTGCTAACCACTGAGCCCCCCTCAAATTCATAATCACCCCACCTCCCAATTGTAAAACTGTTTGCACCAATACCATTACCTGGCTAAAATCAGGAAGGACCAAAATTCTTGTAATATTTTGGTTCACATGCTTCAGTACTCAATGACAATGTATACTCACACCATTGTTTGTGTGTTCATCGTGAAGGTGTGTGCCTGACAAATTGACTGATGGTGCTACATCCTAAACAACGTTTACAATAGTCTTTGGAATTGCAGTTTTATGATATCTTTTCACTTTCAGGTAGATAGCGAGGACGTCTGCCAGAACGAGAACACATGATTGAGTTTTTTGAAGAGGTAACAAAGGGGATTGATAAGGGCAGAGCGGCAGATGTGATTTATATGGAGGCAAAAGTTGAATACTGTAGATGCTGGAGATGAGAGTCAAGAGTGTGGTGCTGGAAAAGCACAGGTCAGGCAGCATCCAATGAACAGAAAAAAAAATTGATATTTCAGGCAAAAGCCCTTCATCAGGAATGAGGCTGGGAGCCTCGGGGGTGGAGAAATAAACGGGAGGGAGGTGGGGCTGGGGAGGAAAGGTAGCTGAGAGTGCAATAGGTAAGTGGAGGTAGGGTAATGGCAATAGGTAAGAGAAAAGGATGGAGCAGATGGGTGGGAAGGAAGATGGACAGGTAGGACAAGTCATGAGGGCAGTGCTGAGCTGGAAGGTTGGAACTGGGAGAAGGGGAAGGGGAAATGAAGAAACATCTGAAATCCACATTGATGCCCTGGGGTTGGAGGCTCTCAAGGCAGAAGATGAGGCGTTCTTCCTCCAGGCGTCGGGTGGTAAGGGAGTGGCGGTGGAGGTGGTCCATGCCCTGCATGTCCTCAGCCGAGCGGGAAGGGGAGTTGAAGTATTTGCCCATGGGACGGTGGGGTTAATTGGTGCGGGTGTCCCGCTTCAGAGGACATCTGAGTCCTTCCCCCCAGTCCCACCCCTTTCCCCCACTCCCATTTATCTCTCCACCGCTGAGGCTCCGAGCCTCATTCCTGAAGGGCTTTTGCCCAAAATGTCGATTTTCCTGTACATCGGATGCTGCCTGACTTGTGCTTTTCCGGCACTACAAGTGATTTATATGGACTTCAGTAAGGCGTTCAACAAGGTTCCACATGGGAGACTGGTTAGTAAGGTTGGATCACATGGAATACAGGGAGAACTAGCCATTTTGAAACAGAACTAGCTCGAAGGTAGAAGACAGAGGGTGGTAGTGGAAGATTGCTTTTCAGACTGGAGGCCCGTGACAAGTGGTGTGCTGCAAGAATCGGTGCTGGATCCACTACTTTTTGTCATTTATATAAATGACTTGGATGCGAACATAGAAAGTATAGTCAGTAAGTTTGCAGATGACACCAAAATTGGAGGTGTAGTGGACAGCGAAGAAGGTTACCTCAGAGTACAATGGGATCTTGATTAGATGAGCTAATGGGCTGAGGAATGGCAGATCGAATTTAATTTGCATAAATTAAACCTCATTTTGGAAAAACAAATCAGAGCAGGACCTATACACTTAATGGTGAGGTCCTAGGGAGTGTTGCTGAATAAAGAGACTTTGGAGTGCAGGTTCATAGCTCCTCGAAAGTAGAGTCACAGGTAGATAGGGTAGTGAAGGCGGCATTTGGTATGCTTTCCTTTATTGGTCAGAGCATCGAGTATCGGAGTTTGGAGATCATGTTGCGGCTGCACACGATATTGGTTAGGCCACTCTTGGAATATTGGTCTCCTTCCTAATGTCGTGAAACTTGCAAAGGTTCAGAAAAGATTTGCAACGAAGTTGCCAAGTTTGAAGGATTTGAGCTTTAGGGAGAGACTAAATAAGCTGGGGTTGTTTTCTGTGCTGAGGCTGAGGGGTGATCTTATAGGGTTTTTTTAAATCATAAGGGGCATGGATAGGTCTTTTCCTTGGACTGGGGGAAGTCCAGAACTAGAGGGCATAAGTTTAGCGTGAGAGGGGAAAGATTTAAAAGGGATCCGAGGGGAAAGATTTAAAAGGGATCCAAGGGGCAACATTTTCACACAGAGAGTGGTGAGTGTATGGAATGAGGTGCCAGAGGAAGAGGTGGAGGCTGGTAGAATTACAGTATTTAAAAGGCATCCCTTTAAATATGGGGCCAAATGCTGGCAAATGGGACTAGATTAGGTTAGGATATCTGGTCAGCATGGACAAGTTGGACTGAAGGGTTTGTTTCCATACTGTACATCTTGATGACTCTATGAACCTATGCTTTTGGTATTAATGTGAACCACATGCCAGCCATGTGAACCACATGCTAGCTAACTGAACTAGCAGCCTCTATTGCACTCACTTAATGAACTGTCAGTGTAAGAACCTCTATGTTTTGGCAATCAAATAAATCATGAACTTAAATAAGCCAGATTCTCAGCACGGCTTACATGAGCAAGATGGTAGAAGGGCTTGTTTTTACAGAAATCAAATATCTGTGGTGGTTAAACCAGTAATCAGAGGACATACATTGAAAATTATTGACAAAGAACTAGATCAGATCCTGAGCAGTGGAGAGGAATAGAATGAACTATGAATTCATGTCAGCAAATCCCTATATTGGCAGGATGGGTCAGATGGTTGAAAATGTATATGGAATATTTACCTCAGCTAAAAAAAGGTAAGAAAAGAGGCAAAGAGAATAAAAGCAGGGAGATGATGCTAGTGCTGTACAAAACTAATTAAAACCAGTTAGTCCACAACTAAAGTAGCAATCTGACTACTGAATTACAAGAAGATATCATCTTAGAGTGCAGTGCAGATAAAGTTATGAGGAACAATCAGATTGGGGGGGGAAAATAAAGCACCCAGAGTTGAGTGGATATTTAAGTAACATATGCAAAATTATGATGGGCCTATAAAGAGTGGACAGAATCAATCTTCCCATCGTGGAGAAATCAATATCTTTAGGTTCTGGCATGAGCTGGAAAATGGGAATAGCTTTTAGCTAATACAGACATGATACACCAAATAGCCTCCTCCTTTTCTGTAAACTTTCTGAATTTCTATTCGAAGAAATTTATACTAATTTGAGGAAAATTGTTGTTAACATCTGAAATACACCACCTGAAAGGCTTGTGGAATCCCATTCCATGGGAAATTTCAAAAGGCAATTTGAAGAGGACTGATTTGCAAAGATATGGGGAAGAAATTAGGGAATGGGACTAAATTGGACTGTTTGTAAAAGTGTTGATATGATGCATCGAATGGCTGTCTTCTGTGCTTCAAGGATTTTGTTTTAGCTGTGAAATAAATCATTAAATTGTGATACTGAATTGAAGTTATGGTTGGCGCTGAGCAAATTTTTAAATGACTTATCAGCATACTACAAATATAACAAAACTTAGTATTACAAGAGTCTGATTGAATGAGATGCTGACCAAAGGGAATTTTTGTCAGTGACAGTTCAATGCTGAGATGGAGAAGACTCTCGATATTTTTAAAAGAATTTTTGTTGATATTTCACAATGTTCTTACTTGTTAATAGCCAAGTAGATGTATAAAAATAACAATATTATGGGGCTAGGTTAGCATGCAAGATGTTGATTATTGTGTTTCTGCAAAGTCTCCAAGATAGTATATATGTACATCATGCCAAATCTCAAGTATTTTGCATACTGTGTTGTTCATCTTATGTTGTAAAGATGTGGTTTAGAAAAAGTGAGATGTTTATTCAAATCCAGATGAAATGTATTGGTCTAGTGGACTGGTGCTTGTTGAACTAATCAGTTCTTACATTTAGTGCTTCCCCTTTACACTTTACAGATGTGCTGCTTATTTAAGTCTTTCATCTAGATCCTACTCTTCTGGAAAGATGAGAGTTGGCTAGTTACTGAATGTTGACAAATAGTTCAGGGTGATGTGTGCTTCCTCCTTAAGTGGCATATGATGAAACTACAACTACTGATGTCATGTATATTACTATAACAGACCACCTCAATTTGATTGCTAATTATGGATCATTTAGGGTTGAAATAGGCATGAAGTTGCCCTGAGAAACGGTTTCTTCTTCTGTCATCATTTTGTTACTGGGAACTCTTTGTTATAACTTACCATTTATACAGCATACTTTTGTTTTCTCCCCTTAACCCTTATTTTTGACACTTATTCCATATGTTTGGAACAGGCCAGGTAATATTGGACTTAATATTGTATAATGTTCCAGAATTAATGACCTCAGAGTAAAGGCAACTTTAGGCTGCAGCAATCAAAAAGGATTGGATTTTGTATTCTGTTTGAAAAGGATGAGAATGTTTTCATCTCAATGAGGGCAAATGTGGGCATGAAAGCTGAGCTAGCTTAAGTGAACTTGGGTATTGGGAGTAGAGTGGCAGTGGAAGACATTAAAATGTTTATTTCAGAATATTGTTACAGCTCAAATGAGAGGGGTGTACCTGTACTAGTAATCAAGCTTCACTACTCCATGAGCTGAATCAAAAATGTTCAATTTGTTTCTCTTTATCACTGTTATCTAGAATAAGAGACTTGGAGTTTATTGAATAAATCTTGTGAAAGATAAATTAAGAACTTGTTTATTCATTCCTTAAACAAGTAGAAAAATGGGTTATTAACTGAGCTATGGAGACTTAAGCTACATATCTTTAGTCCAACACATACATTCATCCAGAGAGACAAGACAGCATGGCTGTGTAGATATGGTTGGTTTTATAAACAGGCCTAAAGGTACCACACTCTTATAGATCAAGGGTTCAAATTCAGAAGAGATGTGATTAATTTCTCAGTTCCTTTGCTTTCCTGTCGATGAGATCCAAATGCTGACATTCACAGAATAATCGACAATTTCAGACCATTTCTCAGATTTGGATGGAAAAAAAAAGTTACATGCCCTGGTAATTGAAACTTTAAAAGTTTTTCAAACTACAGGAGAAAAGAGTGCTTCTTAGCTGGTTTTGCTTTAAGGAATTTTCTTTTAGAGGGATAGAGATAACTGTGCCTTCTTGCAAGCCTCTCTACTAGTGCCACACCTAGTTCTATACTGAAAAAGGTAACTTTTATTCAAAAGCTGTTGCTTAACATCCTTCAGCATGGATCCAAATTTATTTATCCAACAATTAAGCTAAAAAATCCATCACTTTTCTTAAAACCTTTGCTGGACACTTTTTCCACAAAGTCAACTAATTTTGTCGAACAATGGTAAACTACCTTCTCTTTGCAGTTTTAACTTTTCATTTCCAATAAATGACAATAAATCCTTCAAACTAGTAATTTCCAAACAGTTCATTACAATCTTTTATAGACATAAAATGTACAGAATAGGTACTCTTCTACTTTAAAGAAAAATTCCAAGAAGACCCACCTTCCATGATAACAAAAGACAAGGAAAGCATCAAACTTAAGAATGAAAAACAGTTGTGCAAATCTAAATGGTAAATCAGATGACTGGTCAGAATACAAAAGGACAGAGTTACTAAAAGATTACTCAGGACAAATAAAATTGAAACATAAGAGAAAGCTAGCAAGATATGTAAAAACAGAAAGCAATAGTTTCTACTGATCCTTTCTTTACTTTTTTTAAAAAAAGGTGAGTGTTGGTCCTTTAGAGGGTGAGAATGGGGAGATAGCAGTAAATGATAAAGATGGCAGATGTAATTAATAAATATTTTGCTTCTCTCTTCATTTTAGAGGATAAAAAAAGATTAGCAAGTTGGAAGAGGTGGTGTTTGGCGTAATTATAAATCAAGAGGAAGTGGTACTGAACAAATTGAGAACTTAAACAACCAGCAGATCCATCAATGTCCTGAAAATTAAAAAAAAGTATGACTTAAACTGAGAATAACTGCAGAATTTCAAGGTGTATATGGATCTAGGTGTTCTAGTGCATGACTCAAGAGTATGCAGGTGCAATAATTGATTCAGAAGATCTGTCACCATCTGTCATTTCCACCAACTCTGACAAGATCCCAGCACCAAACATATCTTATCCTCTCCATGGTTTTCTGATGGAACCATTCTCTCTACCTCTATTATCCAACATTTTTTTCCTTTCTTTTCCACCTTGCTGTGCAAATACACGCTCATTTATTTCTTTCTGCACTTCTGTTCATGACACCAAGCACCCCTACCCGAGAGAGCAATTGAATTGTATTCCACCAATTATCTGTATTTCTCAATACCTTATCTACAACAGGAAACAAAAAGATTCAAATATTCCTTTAAAAGATGAAACTTTGAGCTAAACCTTTAATGAGGAATTGGCAACTGGGACTTGGGGCAAGTTCTCACTCTGAACTTCCATATGGCATGCAATAGTAAATGTAACCATTTCAGCTACTCAAAAGCATTGGAAAGGGAACTTGTTGAGATAGTAATGGGGAACAAGGAAATTGCAGTGGAGTTAAACAGATATTTTATATCAGCTTTTACTGTGGAAGATACTTTATAAATCTCATTAATACCAAAGCATACAGGGGACAAGTTAAGTACCTTCACCATCACTAGAGAAGTAGTAGTAATAGGGCTGAGGGCAGACAAGTCCTTTGATACTGATAGCTCAATCCTACGATCCCGAAAGATGTAGCTACAGAAATAGTGATGCATTGGTTTTAAAAAAGTTTCCAAAAATCCTTAAATTCTGAAGGAGTATTGGAGGATTAGAAAACTGTCAACACAACACCTCAACTGAAAAAGTTAGAGAGGCAAAAAGCTGGTAACTTTAGACCAATGAGACTGAGATCTGTTGTTGAAAAACATAGAAATCAATTACTAAGGAAGTAATAGCACCACATCTGGTAAGTTATAACCTAATCAAGCAAAGTCAGCATGGCTTCATGAAAGGGAAATCATGTCTGACTAATTTATTCAATTGTTTTGAGGAATTGTCAACTAGAGTTGATAGAGGGCAACCATTAGATGTGTTATATTGGACTTCCAAAAGGCACTCAAGGTACCCAACAAAAGGTTAGGTTACAAGATAAGAGCCCAAAGTGTTGGGGATAGCATGTTGACATGAATAGAGGGTTGACTACTGGGCAGAAAACAGTGAGTGGAGATAAGGGATCTTTTTCAGGTTGGTGACCAGTAACCAGTGAGGTTCCTCAGGGATCAGTGCTGGGACCGCAACTGTTTATTATATAATCAATGATTTGGAGGAGGGAAACGAATATACTCTAGCCAAATTTGCAGATTACACAAAATAGCTGGAAAGGCAAGTTGCGAGAGGGATACAGATCATTTATAGAGAAACATTAATAGGTTAACTAAGTTGGCAAAATGTTGGCAAGAGTATTATGTGGAAAAATGTGAAGTCATTCATTTTGAAAGGGTGAAAGAAAGAACAGTATTATTTAAATGGAGAAAACTGCAGAAAGCTAGCATACAGGTGCAACAGATAATCAGGAATGCAATTGAAATGTTCACCCTTATTTCAAGCATTTGGAGTATAAAAATAGGGAAGTCTTATTGCAACTGTACAAGGAGCTGGTGTGACAACATCTGGAGTACTGTGAACAGTTTTGGTCCCCATATTTAAGGAAAGATATTATTTTATTGGAAACAGTTCAGAGAATATTCATGAGGATGATCCCCACTATCATGGGATTGTCTTATGAGTAAAGGGTGAACAGTTTGGGATGCTACTGTCTGGAGTTTAGAAGAATGAGATATAATATCTTAGAAACATACAAGATTTTTAAATGGGCTTAACGGGGTAAATACTGAGAGGATGTTTCTGCTCATGGGAGATTTCAGCACTAGAGAGCATAGTCTCAAATTAAAGGGGTATCAATTTAAGACGGAGATGAGGAGGAATTACTTCTCTCAAAGGCTTGAGTGTATTTGGTACTCCTGGTCACAGCTGTGGGGACAGAATTCATGTGTATATTTAAGGCTGAGATAGATGATTCTTCTCATGATGAAGAACCTAAGGGTAACAGGGAAGGGGCAGGAAAGTGGATGCGAAGAATGTTGGATCAGCCATGATCCTCTTGAATGGCAAGCAGGCTCGAGAGCTGAATGGCCTACTTATGTTCCTCTTTTTAATGGTTACATAAGGAGGCTACAAACAAGGAACGGGGGTAGGTGAGTTCATTTATGGTTTAGAATGCCTTGGCTGCCTAACTAACCATGGTTCTGAAGGGACAACCCTCCCACCACCACCACCTCCCCCCACCCTACCTGTGTGTTCAAAAAGTGCAGAAATACTCCAGCAGTCCTTGGTAATGAAAACAGTTCTTCTCATATCAGACCACAATTAAAAATAAATTCTAAATGCTGTCTTTACTGCAGGAATGTGGCCTCAAAGAGCTTCTTATTTAAGTGTGATTACCTTATATCAGCTATCTGCCACTTGTCAGGTGGCAGCCTTTCTGACTCCAAGCCAGTATCTAAACGTTTGGCATGGCAATTGTATTTGTAAATTCAGTATGGAGGCCAGTAGAACCCAATTACTGCCATCCCTCCTCCAATATGGACCCTGGCCTAGTTTAAGAATCAGAGTCCCATATCCCTTGCCACTTCAATTCTGCATTACATTCGTGATCTGTTTTTACTTTGCCTGCTTTGCACCCTACACTGGTCCAATGAAGCAGTTAGCACTGTTTATTTCAATTCGGTTGTGAGACCTTAGTAGTTACTTTAATATCTATTAACTCTTAAATGCAGCTTCAACTTTTTGGCAAAAGGGACTGACAACGTGGGATTGATGAATCAAACCAATGGCTGGACTAAAGACGCTGTATTGAAACACCAAGCCGGATGCACGGTTTGCTCCCTAAGCCTCACTGTTCTTCTCCTATATGCTGAGTCATTCAAGTCTGCTCTGCCAGTTTTTCAAGTTTCCATTAAAACAGCTTTATGCATTTCATTGGCCAGTCATACATGGATTGTACCTCATAAATGCCTTCATTTGTTTTTGTCATATCTCTGGTTGTCACATAGTAATACCACTTCTGGCATTTACACATCAATTGCTTGCTTCAGAAGAAAAAACAATTTCTTCCCATGTGTACGTTGGTGTTTTTCTTTCCTGTGATTCTGTTTTTCCCCTTTTTTGTACTGTTTATCTACAATATCTTTCAGATTCAGAAGGGACAGCATCAAAATGTTAAAAGTTTGTCTCTTCTTTCAATAGATTTTGGCTGACCTCAAACTATTATTTTTATTTCAGATTTCCAGTATCTGAGGAATTTGTCAATTTATTTTTGCTTCCACCCTGAAATTCTGTGAATTCAAGCAAGTAGAACCAGTTTAGTCAGAGCTGAGCAAACAGGCACAAGCTTCAAAATTATAGCTAGGAGAAAGTGAGGACTGCAGATCAGAGTAGAGGGTGTTGTGCTGGAAAAGCACAGCAGTTCAGGCAGCAACCGAGGAGCAGGTGACTAGACATTTTGGGCATAAGCCCTTCATCAGGAATCCTTCCTGACAAAGGGCTCATGCCTGAAATATTGATTCTCGGATGCTGCCTGACCTGCTGTATTTTTCTAGCACCGCACTCCTGACGCAAAATTATAGCTATCCCAACATACAAACTGGTAGAATATTCCACCAGTTGAGCCTACTCTGCCATTCAATAATGCTGATCTGATTTGCTGGTGACACAAAGGTATGAAATTAAGTTGTGAAGAGAACACAAGGCTACAAAAATATACAGCTTGAGTCGACAAATCCATGGACAAACAGAAAAGTCCGTATTGGGAAGAAAAAACCTTTAATATCTAAATAGTAAGAAATTGCAGAGCTCTGAGATGCAGAGGATATGGGCGACTTTGTTCTTGATTAAAACATTTACGACCTTGAAGGTTACTACATGGTAAATGTGGAGAGAATGTTTCCCCTCGTCAGAGAATCTAGCAGTAGTGATCCCGGTCTAAATCAGGGGATACCTAAAATAAAACAGTTGAGCTAGAGTAAGCCTTCAAGTAGATCCATGACTGTGACTAGTTAACATGTTCTAGAGAGATTGAAAATTGGACAAGGAACATAATAGACAACAATAATGTGAAAAGTATCAAACTAAAGATATCCATGCGGACAGTTTGATTTTCCACTTATGCAAAGTTCAAAATTTGCACAGTCATGCTCATTTCCACCATTTTGTGTTGCAGTAGTTAGCATCTGGGAGTTAGGGAATTAAAATGCTGCTGGATGACTGCAACAACTCAAAAGGATGCACCAAATCCAAAATGGATTTTGGCAGCAGATTGAAAACCTCTGTGGTGACAATGTACAGATCTATAAAATCTACTAAAAGGCAGCAAACTCCAAAAACTGACAGCTGAACCTAGAGTGTTTAGGTAGAGAAAGAAGGCCTTGTTTGATTGAATTTAATGCCTTCAGTGTCAGGAGGAGGAGCTGAACAGTCAGTACCATAATGACGACCATGGGTACTCAGGTTTAATGACCTTAAGGAAGAGGCCAAGAGAAAAATATTTACATTTTTCAAAAATGCCATTAAATGCACTTCAAATAGTTTTCCCTCCCTATATCATTAAAGTATGTTCCTTACCCATCATAATGTTGAAAAGAATGTGGTGACCTTAATCCAAGCCAACACTTGGAACTATTCTTAAAATGGAGAAAAATCAACATTGAAAATCTCTCATGGAATCTGAAATAACTTCACTGAGGTTGGTATCCCATGAACAAGTCACCTTTCATATGCTTATGGAAAGTCCTTTACACTGATCCAGCTCCCTCAGAGCCAACTGTCAGTGTAAGGATTTTTTTCAAATATATTTTATCAACCAGTACAAGTTACAAACAGTTAACATTAACAGCTGTACACAAGAAACAGCAATTTACAGTGAAAAGGGACAGCAAAGCCAGACCCCAAACCCCACTGTACAAATCAGTTCACATAAAATGAGGATGAACCATGAATCCCACCTTACAACAGTAAATGCAGACAGTCCGATAAACTGAACAATAAAACAGTGCATAAAAAAAGCACTACTGCTTTTGGGCAGTAGTGTGGGGAAAATAAAAGAAACTAGGAGATTTAGAATCCCCCTCAGTCTAGGGGACTGATTGTTTAAAAAAAAGCGCAGAAACCAGACACCCCTGGGAACCTAGCAAACCACCTGTCCCTCTCACCTTCTGGCCACTTAAAGGCAGCCCATCCCTACACCCCTCAGTCCACCTCATGTCCCTTTTCGGCTCTTGTACAACCTGACACCTCTAGGACAGCCCGTCTAGTTTCCCCAAACCCGCCCAGGACAACAGCAATCAGGACGTCGTCCACCTTCTGGCTTCCCTAACCACTCTCCCGTGTCTTCTGGCCACCTCTAGGACAGCCCACCTCAGTACCTGCCTGGGGTGACAGTGCTGAGGACTGCCTACCTACTATCTAGCTCTCACCTACCTGACCCACCATTTGGCCCGTGGACTGCCCTGACAACTTCCGGCCACCTCTAGGCTAGCCTGTCACTCTCCCTTGAACGACAGCGCACAGGGCAGCCTGCCCCACGCAGCTTCTGGCTCTCAGCTGCTTCGGCACCTTCTGGCCACCTCTAGGACAGTCCGTCCTGATTACCCCTTCGAGATGATAGTGTTCAGAACAGCCTACCCACCTTCCAGCTCTCAGGTTGACTGGCATAGGGGTGGCCTACCCACCTTCTCGCTCTTGGGACAACAGCTTTCAGGATGACCTATGAGCATCCCAGTTCACAGGAAAGGCCTGCCAGACCCAGGGACACAAGATGTTACTTGTTGGGTTTATCACCTGCACTAAGACAGAGTCAATTACCAATGAACAGAGAACATTGCCATGAATAGTTCACTTCAAAATGCAGAGTCCATTCCCAGGAAGAGTCCACTCCAGTATACAAAGTGCATTGTAAGAAATAGAGTCCACTCCAATATGCAAAGTCCATTGCCAAAACAGAGTCCACAACCAAGGGCAGAGTCCATTCCTGAAGTCAGCAAATGCACATCTCACAGGTGTTCAGTCTCCATAGAGGCCTGGTCCATCAACAAAAGGACAAGTCCCACTCACAGGAACACAGTACATTGTAAAGGTGCAGTAACTCACAGGGGTCGAGTCGACTCGTGAACTCCAGAACGCACCAAATGCTCACCTCCCAGTACACATACGGTGTTCAGTCTTTACAGAGGTCTGGTCCATTGATAAAGGGCCAGGTCCAAGCACAGGAACAGCTCATCTGGAAGAGTGCATTTTCTCACAGGGGCTCAGCCCAAAACACTAAAAAGTGAAAACACATACAAAAAAGAAAAAACAAACCAGAGTGCAAGGGCTAAGCCCTGCAACAAAATCAGCATTGTCCTTTTCCCAAAGGGAAAAAAGAATGTAACACACATGCTGTAACCAGGCAGTGAAACAACAGTTCCCTAATGAGAACTGAGTTACACCTGAAAACATATTAAGAACTGATCTACACAAATCAAAAAAGGAATACCAGTTAACAAGCTGGCGATATAATTCAGTCAGTTAAGGAATCTGGTCTCCCCCTGCCCCCTCCAAAAGCAGAAACCAACAGCAGCAGTAACACACTGACTGTGACCAGCCAACTCCGTCCCCTCCCTGACACAAAATGGAGAGGCCTTGACACTGATCTAGCTCCCTGTAAGCCAGCTGTCCATGTATGAGGATGTCTAACACTTTTTTTTAAAATATTATAAAAGTACAAATTAACAGTTAACATTAACAGTGGTAAACAAGAAACAGCAATTTACAGGGGAAAGGGGCAGCAAAGCCATCAGTTCACAATGAAACAAGGATGTATGTCAAATCCCACCTTATATCAATAAAGGAGGAAACAGTAAACGCAATCACAGACAGAGTCTAATAAAACAGTACATTATACCATAGACACCCCTGGCAACCCACCCATCCCTCCCACCTGCCAGCCACTGAAAGGCAGCCCACCCCTACACTTCTTCAAAATGTAGAGTCCATTTCAGCATACAAAATGCATTGTCAGAAATTGAGTCCACTCAATCTGCAGAATCCATTGCCAAAAAAAAAAAGACTCCACAACTGAGGGCAGAGTCCACTTCTGAAGGCAGCAAATGCACACTCCATAAATGTTCAGTCTCCATAGAGACCTGGCCCATACATAGACAATCAGGCCCACTCACAGGAACACAGTACATTGTGAAGGTGTAGTTAACTCTCGGGGGTTAGGTCCACTCCCGAAGGCAGAGTCCACTCCAGGATGCACCAATTGCTCACCTCCCAGCACATATACAGGTGTTCAGTCTTTAGAGGCCTAGTCACCCGCAAAGTGCCAGGCCTACCCATACAGGAACAACTCATCTGGAAAGATGTATTTTCTCACAAGGGCTTACTCCAAACACCAAAAGAATGACAACACATTCAGAAGAAAACTAGAATGCAAGGGCTAGGTCCTGCCACAAAAAAAATAAACTGGCTACATAATTCAGCCACTTCAGGAATCAGGTTTCCTTCAAAAACCAACAGCAGTAGCAACACTAACTGTGGCTGAGCCAACTCAGAGCCAGTCCTATAAACTGAGGAGACTCTAAATCTTTTGGTTATATTGGTCAGTCAGGGCTTTCCTGATTGTACTGTTAACCTGGGGGACACTGTGGCCCAGCCTGCACAGGGTCAGTCTCCTAAACAGAGGAAACTCTAAATCTTGTTTATGTTCCTAATTATAGTTATAATTTTATTAACCAGTGCAGCATACATACAAACAAAAGCTATATGCACAAACAGCAATTTACAAAGGACAGCAGCAGCAAAACCAGACATCAAACCCCACCATTCAACCAGTTTTCAGGGAAATGAGGACAAACCTTAAATCCCACTTAGATTTGTAAATGCTATTTTTGTGATGACTATGTATGACAGTACAATTAGATAAGAAACAGTGCATAGAATACAGAATCCCACCAGCAACCATTACATTTTAAAGAGAACTGATTCTGTTAGAGTCCATTCCCAGGAACAGAGTCCACTCCAGAGTACAAAGTGCATTGTCAGAAATAGAGTCCTCTCCAATCTGCAGAATCCAATGCCAGAAACAGTCCACAGCCAAGGGCAGAGTCCACTCTTGAAGGCAGCAAATGCACATCCCACAGCACACACACTAGTGTTCAGTCTCCATAGAGGCCTGGCCCATTCTCAGAAACACAGTACATTATGAAGCTGCAGTTAACTCAAGGATTTTGTCCACTCCCAAACTCCAGGATGCAGGAAACGCTCACCTCCGAGTACTCACACAGACATTCAGGCTTTACAAAGGCCTACCCACAAAAGCAGCTTATGCAAAAGTGCATTTTCTCACAGTGGTTCAGTGAAAACACATACAAAAAAAGAAAGAAAACCAGAGTGCAAGAACTAAGCCCTACCACAAAATCAACATTGTCCTTTTCTCAAAGTAAAAGAGAAAAGAGTAACAGACAGGCTGAAACCAGCCAGTGAAACAACAGATCCCTAATGAGAATTGAGTTACACCTGTAACATATTGACTGTGTAAATCAAGCAATTGAGAAATCAGTCCTCAATAAAAAGGAATACCAGTTAACAAACTGACTATATAGTTCAGACAGTTCAGGTATCAGGTTTCTCAAAAATGAACAGAAACCAACAGCATTAGTACACACTGTCTGTGGCCCAGCTCGCAAAGAGTCTGTTCCCTAAGCTGAGGAGATTCTAAATCTCCTGGTTATATCAGTCAGCCAGAGCTTTCCTGATTGTCCCAGGTTATCCGTGCACACTGACAGTGGCCTAGCCTGCACAGAGTCAGTCCCTTAAACAGAGGAGACTCTAAATCTCTTGATTATTTTTGGGTTTTTTCATTTTCTGCGGTAGTGCTTATTCTTCCCCTGCACCCGTGTTGTGTGTGTGCAGGTGTGAAACACAATGAAAGACACAAGGTGCACGAATCTTTATTCAAATTTCCACCACCAGGAAGAAAAGAAACACCCAAGTGGCCAATGACAAGCAGTGTCCTTCACATTAAAGGGCAGTGCTGTGTGACCAAACAGTGAAGGGGAGGGCAGGGATTAAATCAAAATAGAATTGGAGGGGGTCACACGTATACACACACACACACACACACACACACACACACCATGGGTGCTGGGGATAAAATAAGCACTACCGCACTTAGGTGGTAGTGTGGGGGTTAAAGAAAAAAGAAAAAAAACATAAACAGGAGATTCTCTCACTGTGTCTCACACCTGCAAAAAAAAAGATTTGGAGGGGGGTAATAATGCACTCCACTCCCTGCGGCGCCCACCTCTCCCTGAACAACTCCAGGGTGTTGGTAGACACCGCGTGCTCCTTCTCCAAGGACACCCGGGCTCTAACGAAACCGCAGAAGAGGGGCAGGCAGTCGGCCCTAATGACTCCCTCCACGGCCCGCTGCCTGGACCTGTTTATGGCCAGTTTGGCCAGGCCCAGGAGCAGACCCACGAGGAGGTCTTCAGACCTGCCCTCCCTCCTCCGTACCGGGTGACTGAAGATCAGGAGCGTAGGGCTGAAGTGCAATCAAAAGCAGAGGAGGAGGTTTTTAAGGAAATCAAAAAGGGAGAGCAAATGCCCACACCCAATATACACGTGGTCCACAGACTCCATAGCGCCACAGAACAAGCAGTTGGGCTGGGAGTCCGTGAATCACTGCAATCTGCAGTTGCAGGGGACCACTGTGTGCAGCACCCTCCACCCTCCACCCCAGATCCCTGAGAGAAAGGGGTGGAGGGTTCCTTAAAGGGAACAAAACTAAAATTCTGGAGACGGCTCAGGCTGTGGGGAAAGGGTTCCTGGGGGAAAAATCTCTTGATTTTTTTTACAAAGTGCACGAATCTTTATTCAAATTCCACCATCAGGAAGATAGGAAAACACCCGGGTGGCCAGTGACAAACACTGCCCCTCACATCAAAGGGCAGTGCTGTGTGATCAAACAGTGAAGGGGAGGGCAGGGATTAAATCAAAATAGAGTTGGAGGGGGAAATAATGCACTCCACGAGACTCCTGTTTATTTTTTTTCTTCTTTTTTTTTATCTAACCCCCACACTACCGCCCAACTGCGGTAGTGCTTTTTTTTTCCCCAGCACCCATGGTGTGTGTGTGTGCAGGTGTGATACACAGTGCACGAATCTTTATTCAATTTCCACCACCAGGAAGATAGGAAAACACCCGGGTGGCCAGTGACAAACACTGCCCTCCACATCAAAGGGCAGTGCTGTGTGATCAAAACAGTGAAGGCGAGGGTGGGGACTAAATCAAAATAGAGTTGGAGGGAGAAATAATGCACTCCACTCCCTGCGGCGCCCACCTCTCCCTGAACAACTCCAGGGTGTTGGTCGACACCGCGTGCTCCTTCTCCAAGGACACCCGGGCTCTAACATGACCGCGGAAGAGGGGCAGGCAGTCGGCCCTAACGACCCCCTCCACGGCCCGCTGCCTGGACCTGTTGATGGCCAGTTTGGCCAGGCCCAGGAGCAGAACCACGAGGAGATCTTCAGACCTGCCCTCCTTCCTCCGTACCGGGTGCCCAAAGACCAGGAGCGTGGGACTGAAGTGCAGCCAAAAACAGAGGAGAAGGTTTTTAAGGAAAACAAAAAGGGAGTGCAAACGCCCACACCCAATATATACATGGTCCACGGACTCCACAGCACCACAGAACAAGCAGTTGGGCCGGGAGTCCGTGAACCACTGCAATCTGCGGTTGCAG
>NC_057723.1:36503860-36544379 GCF_004010195.1 Chiloscyllium plagiosum
TGGACCTGTTGATGGCCAGTTTGGCCAGGCCCAGGAACAGACCCACGAGGAGGTCTTCGGACCTGCCCTCCCTCCTCCATACCGGGTGCCCGAAGATCAGGAGCGTGGGACTGAAGTGCAGCCAAAAGCAGAGGAGGAGGTTTTTAAGAAAATCAAAGAGGGAGTGCAAACGCCCATACCCAATATATACATGGTCCACAGACTCCATAGCGCCACAGAACAAGCAGTTGGGCTGGGAATCCGTGAACCACTGCAACCTGCGGTTGCAGGGGACTGTTGCGTGCAGCACCCTCCACCCCAGATCCCCGAGAGGAAAGGGGAGGACTCCCGCGTAGAGAGCCCTCCACTGGGGATCCCCACTGCCCGGTGGCAAATGGGCACGCCAAGGCGTGTCTGGGTCAGGTGGATGAAGGAGAAGAGGTGGACGGTGTGCAGCAGCAGTCGATACAGGACCTGTCATTTTATGTCCTTAAAGGGGACAAAAGTAAAATTCTGGAGACGGCTCAGGTTGTGGGGAAAGGGTTCCTGGGGGAAAAATCTCTTGATTATACCTGTCAGCCAGGGCTCCCTGATTGGACCAGATAAACAGCTCCAATTAGGGAACTTATGTTCTGTGAGGTTTATCTGGCTGACCTCTTTACAACCACTACTGAATTTAATTGGTTGAACTTACATTTCTGCCCTATTTCCTATATCTTATATCCCTACCACATCTGCCCTTCCAACCCTCATCCTTCTGATGTCCAGATTGTTCTGCAAATTTTGTCAATATAATTTGCAGTGATGTTGCATTTTTTGAAAATATGTAAATCCAACAACTTTTGGGTCAAGATAGCTTCCGTGGTGTGTTCATTTGCGATTGTGCAAGCACTGATATAAAATCAATATAAAACCAATGCAAACAGCTGAACCAGCAGGAAACCTCTATAATATCTTTTGGATATGTGCTAATCAGTCTGTGTCAATACAATACTGCCGTCAAGAAAACAGCCACCAATGTCTGGTCAATCACATTGTTATGATTTGTTAATATCTTTAAGGTGTTATGAAGCTGCTCCATTCAACAAGGTTATGTTGTCCTTTTTCAGAGAGGTCATAAAAGACGCAGACTCCAAAAACTCTGGAGTTGAAGGATTTCAGGGCCAATTTGATTATAGTTAACAGATACTGTCTCAGGAAACAGGCTTTCAAGTTTTAGAAAAAAAGCACTGTGCAATGTAAGGGGGTGATCAGTTCTCCTAACTCAGCTTTTCTCTGGTTTGATTTGATTTTTAGCAGTGGTGTTGAATAAGTTGCTGGACCCAAAAAAGCAGGTCCAGGCTGGTACTCTCTCGCTGACTTCTCTCTTGTAAGACCCTGTGTTTGATTTTACCTTTTGTGCCAAAGGTTGTTTATGGGGATTGTTGCAAGTTTTGGGAACAGCATTACTAAGTTGGGATAATCTGTTGGGTTTTCACATAGGTTACATTATTCTGTAATCTGTTCTCTTTTGTTTGTATTTCATTCTGCAATCTTGTAAATAAATTCTGTTTGTTTTAAACAAAGTGGTTTCACCAGTGGTATCTCTCCTGGAGTATCCACTTTACTCCTACTTAAAACAATGGGCAAAATTAGGGTCTTGGCTACTATCTTAAAATATTTTTAAGGTGCCTGGCCTGGTCCATAACAAAGGTTAAGAGAAATAGATAATGGCTATTAGTTGTCTTTGAGCACAAATAAATAAGGAGCGCTGTGACACCAGATACGGGATGAGAAGTTAGACCTGACCAAGTTGATAAGTGCTCTCTAAAAAGAAAAGATGTGTATCTTGGTTTCTATGTCACCATTCAGGTTGGACTGTGTTAACAATGAACACTGGTTCTTGCATCATCCTCCGATTACTTCACTACATATCTTAGAAATATTTTAATTACATTTTGACAGAACTATGAAATGTTATGTACTATCTACTTCCAGAGGGCAGCAGCATGAAGCACCAAGACATCTTATTAACTACCTCCTGTTTCCATCCGTATACTTCCTTGCCAGTTAACAAGAGTATGTGAAGACGAACCACACTACTGATACTAAAACCTATTATCTAGCCCTTCATCAATTAGCCTGAGATTGAGAACAGTACAGTCACAAGTTTCTGTGACCAGTTTAATATTATCACAGGAAGGTAGCAATCTCCAGCTATTGTGAGAGTGAAAAACACATATTGTTAACGCAATTTGTATTCCATCCAGTGATGTCAGAAATCTTTGTATCAATTCTACTCGAACGAATATAAAAATGCTATTTACTTGTAATGTTCAGAGATTTACTGGAAAATGACTCCACAAGAAGACTGCCAGACCCCTTTAGTGGCAGTCTGGATCTCTTCTGCGGTTTTCAGAATTAAAGTGTCTGGGATCTGAAGATGGTGTCATCCAAAATGGAAACGGCAGGTGAATTTTAATGCAGAGATGTGTTCATTCTTAGGGGAGGAGCATGAAAAAGGAATAGCATATAAAGTTGGAACTCTAAAGGAGCTACAGGAATTAAGTTCTGGGGTTACAAGTGCATAAATCATGAATGTGACAAAGAATTTGAGATAGCCTAGTTAAAAAGGTATACAGAATCAAGGACTTTATAAGTAGAAGCATGGGGTTGGATTTTGTCATCCCAATTAGTGGGGAAAGGGAACAAACCCAGGGTGTGTGGGACCATAATTCTGAAATTTCCATCTGATTTCACCCCTCACCCCACTTGATTTAGAAAAGCAGCAATCATTGCCACTGTTTTCAAAAGCAGAGCTTCCATGTTACTGCAATCTCAATTCTGTACTGTATATCCTGTAGTTCAAAATATTCTGTTAGGTGGTAGGTTTCTGAAGTCTGTGAACCATGTTGGATCAGAAGGTCGTGATCCAAGATTGTTTTGCAGTCTTTCCACAGGTAAGGACATCACACAACATTGATAAATGCTGTGTGATACTTTTAAATGCTGTGTGATACTTTAAGGACATACATAATACAAAGATTGTTGATTGTTCTTAAAAGTAAGTACCATTAAAATGACCAACATCTTGAAAGTATAAGGCAACACACTTGGGGAGGGTTAACATGGCAAAAGATTATATTATGAATGGTATGAGCCTGGAAAGAATTGAGCATCAGCGGGACCTTGGCATGCATATCCACAGAGCTCTGAAGGCAGCACGGTGGGAAGATATGGTGGTTAAGAAGCCATATGGTATATTTGCCATTATTAGCCAAGACATAGAATACAAGAACAGGGAGATTATATTGGAACTGTATAAAATATTGGTCAGGACACAAGTGGAATACTAACTGCAAGTCTGGTCACCACATTTTGGGAAGAACATGATTGCATTTGAGATGATGCAGGTGAAATTTACAAAGACACTGTTTTGACTGAAGTGTCTGAGCTATGTTGGATAGGTTAGTGTTATTTTCCTTTAAGCTGCAAACATTGAGAGAATCCACATTTAGACTTTATTGTTATGTGTCTTCAAGTACAAAGCACGGGTGTATGGTGAAAAGATTTCAATGTAACCACACACTGCGCCATCTTAGGTACAAGTACCCAAGGTACAAAAACTTAAGAAAAAGGTAGAAAGAAATAAGCAACAAAGTTAAAAGCTAAGCATTACGGTCAGTTTTAATATTGTGTTAATATAAAGTTGAAAAATAAGGAAATGAAGCCACAAGTTCAAACATTTCAGTCGTAATTGTTTAGCCATGCTGGGACTGCACATCCTCTGAGGGGTTAATCGTCTCAGCTTTGTCGTGCGAGCTCAATCTCCCCTGCTCTTGTTGTCACTGCAGATTCTGGGGAACCTCCATTGCCACAATGGGTTTGCTCCTAGGATCCTCAGATTGCCAAAGTCCTGATCCAGGGCTTCAGTTGCTGTCACACACCTGACTGCCAAAGCCCTTGACCAGGCACTATCCCTGCATTGCCTCAGCCTTGCCTTTGGTCCACACGCCGAGCCTTGTCCTCACCTCCAGTCCATGCACTGGGCATTGAGAACTCACAGAGAGTCCTGGTCAGGCTGCCTGACAATCTGCTTCGCATCGAGTTGACTGCCAAATTCAATTAGCTTGATGTTGCCACAGCCTCTCTCCAGAAGTAAGTTAATAGAAAAGAACTGAAAAAATTAAAACTGAAAAAGAAAAATGGATGAGAAAAGAAAGACAGAGTAGATGAACCTACTCCACTGCCATGTTGCTGGAGAGGGAACCTGATGGAGACGTTTAAGATTGAGCAGCAAAAACAGGGTGGAGCTGAGGGCATGTTTTCCAATACTAAAACCAGCAAGCACTACTGCTGCAGTAGTGCTTATTTCCGCTGCTGTTTTTTTTGTTATCCCACATTATTGCTACATAGCAGGACTGCTCACTTTAGCTCTTGTGTTTAAAAGGATCAAAGGATATGGGGAGGGCTGTATTAGAATATTGAGCTCAATGATCAGCATGCTCATATTGAATGGCAAGCAGTCTGGAGGGGTCAAAGGGCCTACTACTGCTCATACTTTCTATGTTTCTATGTAGGGCAGGTTATGTATGAATACTTTAAAGTTGAATCGCCCAAAGATATCATACATACAATCATGATCATGAGATATTTATTGATCAACACATAAAATCAAGAACTGCAAATAACGCAGTTTACAGAAAAAACAAGGTTCACATCTCCTCTACATTTATTAGGGAAGGGACAGATCTAAAACAGGACTACCAACATTCTGAAGTCACATATGCTGGATGACCTAATACAAAGAAGCCAACCCCCGAACATGAGTTGAATGCTTTCTCCAGGAATCCATTAACTCCCCCCATAAACTCATTAGCTATTATTGATTAAACCACAATGACTAACTGTAGTTCAAAACAATCTTAATAAGATGGAAATGAATAGAAATCAGGTACTGCCATTCAAGGGCAAGGTTCTGAAGTCACCATTTAAAGCTTGAGGGAAACCTCATATGAGGTTTTCTGGACTGATTTTTTTCATTCTTGCCCAATTTTATCATCATATTTACCGTTATTCTCTCCACACCAAAAAGGGCAAAATTTCATGCCACCGCTCTAATCATTCTATAGAACTGAGTTCGTTCCCCTTGAGATTTTATTCTATTGTTACGTCTCTGATGATGCCATAACTCCTGTGAAATGCAGCATATTAATTTTTATCGTGCATCATTTATTAAAATTCTTACTGGTAAAATTTTGTTCATGCCTGATATTCAGAATTGTGGAACGGTCAGTGAATGTTATATGATGTAACTAGTGTATGCGTTCCTGCAGAATGACATTGGACCTTCTAAGATTTTATTCTTCAGATACTGCCAGTTCGATTGTACCTCACTCAAATCCACGTTGTTGTTTGTGGGCTGAAGCACATGTAGGGGAATAGGCATGACTACTAAATCATAGGGACTATGATATCAGCACATTGACAATTTAGCACTGAATTTATCTAGAAATGATAATTGGTTTGTTTTTCATGCCCTTGCTATGATATTTAGGCAAATTGCATTAAACTTGCATACTTGTTTAAATCAGTTAACTCATCATTGACTTGAGGTGATACATGGTAATTCCCTCGACCACTTGACCACAGCATTTAAAGCGACTCTGATGCCAATGCTGGTTCTAAGAATTACACTTTTGCATTTGTTCAGGAAGGTTGTGGACTTTGATACTTCAATTGATTCCAAGATGGCAACAGCAACAGCAAGGGGGCTCAGTGGCAAGTGATGGCAATGGAGCATGGCAACTTTGATGTTGGTGGGTCTGGCACAGACAGCAGTGAGGCGCAGGTCTTGAAGCAGTGGCATTGGTGGTGGCGAAGCGGCAGTTTCAGTGATGGTGGCACCGTGGAGTTGATGGGTGCAGCACACACGGTATTGGTGAGCTGGCTTCAGACTCCTGGAGGTAGTAGTGGAGAGGGTGATCTGGACATTTTCTTTTTCTTTTGTTTAATTCTTTAATTTCTGCTCTCATTTTAAATTCTAACTATTGTATTCTAAGATGGTGCCATAGAGTGACAACTCTGTCCACATTTCACTGTACTCCTCTATTCTTGTACTCAGGTACATGTGCCAATAAATAAAATCTGCAACCTGAAAATCTGAATTTAACCAGATAAATCTGAATTTATTAAGACAGCTAACAATTGTGTGAAAAATGGGAAATTGAGATTGGTGTGTTAAAGGTTGTACCTCTGAGGTTGAGGCAAAAACACATTGATAGGTCAGAATAGAAAAAAAATTCACCATCATGAAATCTGCTTCCAGTGCACCCTCCTTGCCATTTGTAGAGTTAAGTTCTTCCATATCAGCTTGTCATTCTTGCCTTAAGCTAGCAGAACCAGCGAGTCTTGCTCCATTGTATAGTAACTCTTCAGAGGCCAGCATCCTAGCATCAATCACTCTTTACTTACAAATGCATAGCCTTCGATGACAGCAGTTCCTCTCTTAATTGGGTAGTCTGGGCTCAATATTCCTGACATTTACCCTTTATCAGCCATATTTGGGCGGCACGGTGGCACAGTGGTTAACACTGCTGCCTCACAGCACCAGAGACCCGGGTTCAATTCCCACCTCAGGCAACTGTCTGTGTGGAGTTTGCACATTCTCCTTGTGTCTGCGTGGGTTTCCTCAGGTTGCTCCTTTCCTCCCACAGTCCAAAAATGTGCAGGTTAGGTGAATTGGCCATGTTAAATTGCCCGTGGTGTTAGGTGAAGG
Source organism: Chiloscyllium plagiosum (assembly GCF_004010195.1). Taxonomy (NCBI): domain Eukaryota; kingdom Metazoa; phylum Chordata; class Chondrichthyes; order Orectolobiformes; family Hemiscylliidae; genus Chiloscyllium; species Chiloscyllium plagiosum. Next base: position 36,510,597 of record NC_057723.1, read on the forward strand.
GGTAAGTGTCGGAGAATGGGTCTGGGTGGGTTGCTCTTCGGAGGGTCGGTGTGGACTTGCTGGGCCGAAGGGCCTGTTTCCACACTGTAAGTAATCTAATCTAATCTAAGTTAACAGCCCAATCAAAGGATTCATACTCTATGAGGTCCAGCTGGTTGATCTCATTATAATCACTACTCTTTGGGACCAGAAATACAGCAACATATCTATCAGGATAAGATGAACAGGTTAGGTCTGAGACTGCAGGTAGAATTATTAGAGGTGCATAAATCTATGAAAGGCATTAATAAAATAGACAGAACTAAAGAGTCTTCTGTTTTGCTGTATAACTGTGGCATAGGCATGAAAGTGAATTACTTCTGTTCATTGGCTGGTCAGGTTATCTCATGCAATAACGTGCTTCTCAGCTTATTAAAATAAATGCACACGGAGAATTTTATTGGTAGGAAGTTCTCACCCTAGCTAGGAGCTTCCATGATCAAGGTTCCAGGCACCATACTAGAGGCCACCTAGACAGCATGTCACTCCTTCCAAGCCTGGACTATTACTTCACTCTGTCTGTCAATCCAACCTACCCTGGGAAGTCTGAGACCAGGTAGATAGTGGTCTGATGGATTAATGAAACTTCATTTGAGCTTGTTCTCTGAGGTACCAAGGAAAGAAGGGATGTTATTTTTTTGCGCAGGAATGACAACAGCAGTCAGTTTGGCCTGAATACATCAGACTGGACTGAGGTAGCAACAGAAGTCAGTGACCAGTGTGGCACTGGATACCCTGGCTCAAGTGCTGCAAAAGGACAAATGATCTGCTGTGTTCCACAAGAGTGCATGGTACTGTCTGCACAATGCAAAGTTACATTAATAGGGACATGAGGCTTTGTACATTTGTAATTACAGAAGACTGTCACACTGGAGATTGGGTAGCAGGCACACCTATCAGACGCCTTAGGTGCACTGAATTTATCACTTAATTTGCACAACAAAGATATTGGCTTCCACACATGCCAGTATTCACAGGTTAAAAGCAGAAAATGTTCTAGAATGCTTAGCAGACTGTGCACCATCTGGTCTCAGATCTTTCATCAAAAGAAGAACTTAGTTTTTCAGCAAAGGAGCAAAAACAGAACGAGAAATGTGGTTTTGGCTTTCACAGCTCAGAGACAAAAATAATTCTTGAGTTTAACTTTTTGACAAAACAAAAACACAATACATTGAGGAATTTTATCTGCTCAGATAGCCCATCACATTTTTCTCACTAGTTTAAGGCATACACAGAGATTGGCTGTTCGGGAGGCCTGTTATCAGAATCTGTTGATATGAATACAGGTAAGTGCTAAAGTACCCATGCCCAAGTCTCTTAATTATTCTCTCTGTCTGCAGAAGAACATGCACAATTAAATATGAATGTGCCTGGAAAGGGAGGAGGAATGTTTGACAATGGGATCCTGTCCCCCTTCAAAGAAGAGGCTGCTGAGTTTTGGCAAGGGAACAACGGTCAGGTAAGTATGAAAGGGGAGAGTGAATTTATACAACTAGCTAGTGAGAATGCCACCACTCTGCTACTCCCAACTGCACATGAAGCAACAGCATCTAATTCATATCTTGTGTAAGGATGGCAACTCACAGCACTAATAAATTGCCATGTTCCATTACACAGCATCCACAGTTCTTCACTAAAAGCTGAATGTTAGAACAAAGAACAGTACAACACAAGAACGGGCCCTTCAGCCTTCTAAGCCTGCACTGACATATTCTGCCCTTCCATACTAACACTGTCTTTACTTATGGGATCGATATCCCTTTATTCCCTTCCTAATCATGTATTCATACAGTATTTCTTGAATGCAGCTATTGTGTCTGCTTCCACCATCTCCTCTGACAGTGCATTCCAGGCACTCGCCACCTTTTGTGTGAAACATTTGCCTCACACATCTCTTTTAAACTTCCCCTCCAGCATCTTGAACCTGTGTCCCCTGTGTTCTTGACCCCTCCACCTCAGGAAAAAGCCTCATACTTTCCACTCTATCCATGCCATTCACAGTCTTATAAATTTCTAACAGGTCGCCCCTCAACCTCCTGCATTGAAAACAAACCCAGTCTATCTAAATTTTCTTCATAGCTAAAATCCCCCCATACTAGGCAACATCCTGGTAAACCTTTCTGTACCCTCTCCAAAGCATCCGCATCCTTCTTGTAGTGTGGTGTCCAGAACTGTATATAATATTCCAAGTGTGGCCTAACTAAAGTTCTGTAAAGCTGCAGCATAATTTGCCTATTCCTATACTCCATATTGATGTGCGTCAATATTGATACTAGTAGTTACACAATGTTATTGGGTTTTTGCAGTTCTTATATTGTGAATGCAGCAAATTTGTAGGAAATCATTTATGATATTCAGAGAATGGTTATTTCACAGAAAGGCATTTGGCCTACATGCTGGCTCTCTGAAGGGACCGAATGCCACTTCCTTGCCATTTCCTCACAATCCTGTACATTTTTCCCTTTTTAATAATTGATTCCTTCTTGATGCCTCAGTTGAATCTGCCTCTGCCATATTCCCAGACAGCACATTCCCAATCCTAACTACTTGCTTTGTGAAATCCGTTTTAGTCATATTATCTCGTCTAATATCTTCACATTCTTCCTATAGTCTGGTACTCACAATGGTTGCAATCCTCCAGTTGAGGTTAAATCCATGATTTATACATTTAACATCACTAAGCCCCCAATCATAAAACCGAGAATGTTGCATACTTTGTTAACCGTACTCTCAGCCTTTCATGATTTATATTCAGATTACTCAAGTCCCTTTGCTCTTGCTTCTCCATGTTCATTCTATTGTAGCCAATGCACTTATTTTTATTTGTACATGGAATGTGGGTGTTGTTGGCCAGGCCAGCTTTTAATGCCCAAAGGTCAGGTAAATATCACTGTTGTGGGTCTGGATTCACATATCGACTAGACCAGGTAAGGAAAATAGATTTCTTTCCCTAAAAGACATTAATGAATCCGGTGACTTTTTTTAAGACAATCAACAATGGTTACTCGATCACCATTAGGCTATTTTTTTAAATACATTATTTTAAAATTGAATTAAAAGTTCACACTCTGCCAGGGTGAGATTCAAACAAGAAAGTAAGTCAAACAAGCTGTGGAGAATGGAATTAAAGTGAATGGGACAGAAATTGCCCTAGTTGCCTTCAAATCATCAGGCAGCCTTCAAAACATTATTTTTCTGTGTATCTATATACAAATCCTTTGCATCTGCTTTAAAGTATAGAAAGTTTTTTTTCTGTGCTTCTGCATTTCTGATGAATGTTGAGACCCATTGTCCAAAACTTCCATTCTGATCACTAGCACAGACCGAGAAAAGGGAACAATTGGGAGTAGAAAGGTTTTCCTTGAAAAACCCCAAGGAATACAACGCAATGACAGCACCTTCTGCTGTTATTGAGATAGGTTATTTCAACATAGAACAGGGATTAAATTTGGACTTCTCTGTGTAAAAAGGTTCACTTTACTCCAAACAGTACACTTAACAAAGCAAAAGCAAACTATTGCATAAGTTGGAATCTTGAAATTAATTAAGAGAGAAAATGCTGAGAATATTCAGATGATCAGGCAACATGTGCAGAGAAAAAAAGTTCACATTTAGGTCAATGACCTTTAATGAGAATGTAAAAGTTTAGAGACTTAACCGGTTTTGAAAAGATACTGGACCAGAAAAAAGGGGATGGGGAGGAAACAACTGAAGAGAAGCTCTGAGGTTGGATTGCAGGCAAAGAAGACAAAAGAGACAATGATGTAAGATGAACGGAAGGCAATGTACAAGTAAAGAAACAAAAAAGAAGCTCCAGAGGACCTGGAAGTAGGAATAGAGGTAACAACACCAGCTGTTGGCTGTAAATGTGGAATTATTGGGTGTGACCTGAAATTTTTGAGCTGAACGTTAAGTTGGGGAGGCTGAAGAATTACTAATCAAAACATGAGGGCTCATAGTCAAGTAATTGCTATGTTCTTAAAGCTTGCTTGTGATATGCTGTCATGCTCAGATACCTATTGTTGAACCTACCTTAAGCTTTCATTTGAGTTTTATTAGATAATTGAAGGAAACCAAGGTTAGAGTGGGGTGGAGAATTAAAATGAGAGATGACCAGAGGTTCAAGCAGACTGTACCTTTTTTATTCATTCTGATGGCCTTCAATGGCTGGGCCAGGATTTATTGTTCATCTCCCACTACTTTTGAAGTAATGGTGATTAGCTGCCTTCTTGAATTACTGCAATTCATCTCATGTTGGAGTCCCCACATAGGTGAGAGAGAGGAAGTTGCATGATTTTGAGCCAATGACATTGAAAGAATAGCAATATACTTACAAATCAGGATGGTGAATAGCTTGGAGTGGACCCTTGCAGGTGATAATGTAGTTCCTATGTTTTTGCTGTCCTTGTCCTTCTGGATAGTAGTAGTCATGGGTTTGTTAGGTATGTACAAGGAACTTTGATGAATTTCTGCAGTGCATCTTGGAGATGGTGCAGTTACTGTGAATCAGTCATGAAGACAGTGAATATTTGTTGATGTGGTATCAATCAAGCGGCTGCTTTGTCCTGGATGGTGTCAAGCTTCTTGAGTGTCACCCATCAGCTGCACCCATCCAGGCAAGTGGGAAGTATTCCATCACACTCCTGACTTCCTCCTTGAAGATGGTGGACTGGATTTGGGAAGTCAGGAGGTGAATTAGTTGCTAGTATCTTACCTACTCTTGTGGCAACAGTATTTATATGGCTAGTTAATTCAGTTTCTGTTCAAAGATAATCCTCAGAATGTTAATATTAGGGGATTCCAAAATGATATTGCCATTGAATGTCTGGGAGTGATGGTTAGATTCTCTTTTATTTGAGACAGTCATTGCCCAGCACTTGTGTGGTCCAAATGTTACCTGCAAGTTGTCATTCTGAGCCTAGGTATTGCTGTGTTTGGACATGGACTGCTTCAGTACCTGAAGAATGACAAATGGTGCTTAACATTGTAGAATCATTGGCAACCTCCACTTCTGACATTATGATGGAGGGAAGGTTATTGATGAAGCAAATGGTTGGGCCTAGATCACACCCGGAGAAGCTCCTGCAGAGATGTCCGGGAGTTGAGATAACTGACCTCCAACAACGATAACTATCTTCCTTTGTGCCAGTATGACTCCAAACAGCAGAGAGATTTCCTCCTGATTCCCATTGACTCCAGTTTTGTCAGGGCTCCTTGATGCTGCTTAAAATTGTTGCATTTCTCCTTAATAAGCCTTCGCTGAGGACTGAAGATTTTTCTCTAAACACATCAAGTTCTCTGTCCATTATACAAAGATTTGTGCATGTAATTGGCTTCTGCCTGTGCAGTGTGGCTCCATCCATTCTGATTGAAGCTTCAATGGTCTTGAATTTGTTTTGAAGCTCTGAAACCTCAATAACACGAACTCTAGGTTACCTTTACTGGCTGTAGAAAGTTCTGAAGCTTCATTTCCTTTCCTTATTGATTGAACAAGCAAAAATGACCAAAGTTGGAGGTGTAGTGGACAGCGAAGAAGGTTACCTCAGCGTACGATGGGGTCTTGATCAGATGAGCCAATGGGCTGAGGAGTTGCAGATGGAGTCTAATTTAGATAAATTCGAGGTGCTGCATTTTCAGAAAACAAACCTTAGCAGGACTAATGGTAAGGTCCTACGGAGTGTTGCTGAACAGAGAGACCTTGGAGTCCAGGTTCATAGCTCCTTGAAAGTAGAGTCAGCTCCTTGAAAGTAGATAGGATAGTGAAGAAGGCATTTGGTATGTTTTCCTTTATTGGTGAGAGTATTGAGTATAGGGGTTGGAGGTCGTGTTGCGGCTGTACAGAACATTGGTGAGGCCACTTTTGGAATATTGCATGCAATTCTGGTCTATCAGAAGGATGTTGTGAAACTTGAAAGGGTTCAAAAATGATTTCCAAGAATGCTGCCAGGGTTGAAGGATTTGAGCTATAGGGAGAGGTTGAATAGGCTGGTGTCATTTTCCCTGGAGCATCAGAGGCTGAGGGGTGACCTTATAGTGGTTTATAAAATCATGAGGGGCATGGATAAGGTAAATATACAAAGTCTTTTCCCTGGGCTGGGTGAGTCCAGAACCAGACTGCATAGGTTTAGGGTGAGAGGGGAAAGATATAAAAGAGACCTAAGAGGCATTTTTTTCACGCAGAGGGTGGTGCATGTGTGGAATGGGCTGCCAGAGGAAATGGTGGAGGCGAGTACAATTGCAACATTTAAAAGGCATCTGGATGGGTATATGAATAGGAAGGGTTTGGAGGGATATGGGCTGAGTGCTGGCAGATGGGACTAGATTGGGTTGGGATATCTGGTCGGCATGGACGATTTGGACTGAAGGGTCTGTTTCTCTATGACTCTATGACATTTTTGTTTCTCAGCATTATAACTCTGGAAGGGACTTTGTGGTCCAATGTAATTGCAATTGCTGTTGCTGTATCTGCTGGGCAGATTCTGTAAAATAAGTAGACAACTTTACTACTTTATCTTTGCCAACAAAAGACTGAGTCTGTTTGAGAGAGACAGCTGGATGCTCAGGAACAGTGTCCTCTGAATCCAAACATGCAGCAATCCAAAGGTCCAAAATTTCTAATTTGAGGAAATAGACAACACGTGGGCTGGTTTTCTTGAAAAGCAAGACACTTACTGGACTGGCCTGCAGACTGGCTGCCACCTTTGGAATTTTCTTTTCCTGCCACTTTTAGTTTCTGTTTTGAGAGAAATGGACAGTCTATCCTGGTCTCTTGCAATGATAGAGTCGTGGAGTCATGCAGCACAGAAAAGGCATTTCACCTATGGTGATTGTAACAAGGTCAACCAGATAGACCTCATAGAATATGGGTTCCCTGATTGGGGCTGTTAACCTGGTACAACCAGGGGTCCCCAGCTGACAGATATAAACAGGAATATCACAGGTTCTGTTCGCTCTGAGAGCTGACTCTGAGAAAGCCAGACCAGTGTCAAATGCTATATACTTGTAAGTAAAGGGGGATTTGGTCATGGGATATCAGCCTCTGGAATTATTTTAGTGGCAACCAAAGAGGAAAATATGCTCCTGAAGAAATTTGTTTGCAAACGTCTTTAGAATCATAGAGTCATAGAGATGTACAGCATGGTTACAGACCTTTGGTGCAACCCGTCCATGCCGACCAGATATCCCAACCCAATCTTGTCCCACCTGCAAGCACCCGGCCCATATCCCTCCAAACCCTTCCTATTCATATACCCATTCAAATGCCTCTTAAATGTTGCAATTGTACCAGCCTCCACCACATCCTCTGGCAGCTCATTCCATACACGTACTATCCTCTGCGTGAAAAAGTTGCCCCTTAGGTCTTTTTTATATTTTGCCCCTCTCACCCTAAACCTATGCCCTAAAGTTATGGACTCCCCGACCCCAGGGAAAAGACTTTGTCTATTTATCCTATCCATGCACCTCATAATTGTGTAAACCTCTATAAGGTCACCTTAACCTCCGACGCTCCATGGAAAACAGCCCCAGCCTGTTCAGCCTTTCCCTATAGCTCAGATCCTCCAACCCTGGCAACATCCTTGTAAATCTTTTCTGAACCCTTTCAAGTTTCACAACATCTTTCCGATAGGAAGGAGACCAGAATTGCCCGCAATATTCCAACAGTGGCCTAACCAATGTCCTGTACAGCCACAACATGACCTCCCAACTCCTGTACTCAATACTTTGACCAATAAAGGAAAGCATACCAAACACCTTCTTCACTATCCTATCTACCTGTGACTCCACTTTCAAGGAGCTATGAACCTTCAGTCCAAGTATTTCTGACAACATGCCTTTATTTAGAAAGCTTGACTTGTTTGATACTGTTGTCGAAGACTGGGGCCAGTATGGGGAAAGAATATGTCTTTTTTCTGGGCAAATAACATTGGGACAAATGGAAAGCAATGAGTAATTCTTTTAGCTTGTGAACCCACATCTTTTTAATTATTAGGAGCCTAATTTTCCCTGAGGCATGAGATACTAAAATCTTTCAAGAGTTCATGAGTTAGTTAAGGAATATTATAACTCCAATCCTCCCTTAATCTTGAGACACTATCAGGTTTGCTCAGCAATTCAAAAACTTGGAAATCTATGACAGGATTTTGATGTGTTTAACTTGACAGGCAGAGGCATGTGACTTTGGTTTAACCCTTTACGAGATGCTGAGAGACTGTTTGGTACGTGGGATTAATGATATAAGCATGCAAAGGTGCCTACTACATGAAGTCCAACTGGACTTCAAGCAGGCAGTACAACTGGCTTTGCCATTTAAAAAATGTGGCAAATGGAGCATATGACTTACAGGGAATGGCAATTGAAGAGGACACCCTCGCCAGGCTAACTTAGCTTGAACGACACAGCTTGACTGAAGGCAATTGCATAGCCTCACTCACAACATATCCTGGATGGAGGGACTCTAGGTCAGCTCACAGCAAAACCCCAAATCAAAGCCAAGCCTCAACCAAATAGTTAAAATTTTCTTAAGGTCAAGGCCAGCAAGTCATTGTAGTTGCTACCGGTATGCAGACCCGAGATAGCAAAGAAGTCTCACAGGACTTACATTGGTTAGGCCACTGTTGGAATATTGCATGCAATTCTGGTCTCCTTCCAATAGGAAAGATGTTGTGAAACTTGAAAGGGTTCAGAAAAGATTTACAATGATGTTGCCAGGGTTGGAGAATTTGAGTTATAGCGAGAGGCTGAACAGGCTGGGGCTGTTTTCCCTGGAGTGTCGGAGGCTGACTGGTGACCTTATAGAGGTTTACAAAATTATGAGTGCATGGATAGGATAAATAGACAAAGTATTTTCCCTAGGGTGGGGGAGGCCAGAACTAGAGGGCATTGGTTTAGGGTGAGAGGGGAAAGATATAAAAGAGATCTAAGTTGCAACGTTTTCACGCAGAGGGTGGTATGTGTATGGGATGAGCTGCCAGAGGAAATAGTGGAGGCTGGTACAATTGCAACATTTAAAAGGCATTTGGATGGGTATATGAATAGGAAGGGTTTGGAGGGATATGGGCTGGGTGCTGGCAGGTGGGACAAGATTGGGTTGGGATATCTGGTTGGCACTGGCGGGTTGGACCAAAGGGTCTGTTTCCGTGCTGTACATCTCTATGACTCTATGACATACCAGAAATCATAGGCTGGTATCCAGGAGAGTGCACAGCCTGGAAAGTCCACCTACATCTGGTTTGGAATAGTTAAGTTGCTTAGCAACATCCAAATCAGAATTAATCAAAATAAATGGCTTGTTAAAAGGTCACCCAGTTCTAACGGAGGTTCTGGCGCGGCTGTGTCAGTGATTGCAAAACCAGTCTTTAACAAAATTCATTCTGGGCTCCAACCCTTAAGTTTGCACATGATCTCGGCTAAACTGAGAACGTTCTACCAGGGAACCTTTAAAGATTAAGGGTACAACTTCAATTCCAGTCTTGTATGAAAAACAACTGGTTCAGTTACCACTGATTGTAATAAAAGGTTCTGTCCTAAGCCTAACTTAGTTGATAAAGATTCAATTTGATTTGCTTAACATTTTTCTATTAGAAAATGGCTGTCTGAGTGAAGTTCAATTTAAATACCTGGAATTTTTTTTCCAGAAGGTTTATGGACTATCAAAGGATGCAAGGCCACCTTGCATATTGACCAGGAAATGATTCCACAATTGTGCAAGGTCTGCCCAGTGCCTTTTGCCTTATGGGCAAAGGTAGAGGCAGAAATTAGAAGGCTGGAAAGCAAAGGAATTATCAAACCAGAACAGTTTGCAGAATAGGCAGCACAGTCTTACTGATTGTGAACCTAACGGGTCAGTTCACCCTTGTGGATTTTTGAAACAAATGATAAACAGCTTCTCTCAGCTGGATAAATATCCAAACCCTCACACAGAGAGGACCTCTATGCAAAGCTGGGGTTGGGGGGGGGGCTATTGCTGTCCTCGACAAAGCTGGAAATGAGCCATGTGTTCTTGCATTTGTGGTTAGATGAGAATTCACAGAAGTATGCTACAATTAATACTCATAAGGGTTTGTACCAATATATGAGACTCCAATTTGGGATATCATCAGGCGGTGCCATTTTCCAGCCATGGAGAACAATTTACAAAGACAACCCCAGGTCATCATTTATCTGGATGATATGCTAATAACAGAACACAAATAAAGACCACTTAGAGAACTTGGACATAGTCCTTAGATATTTCTCCAAGGCGGGTGATATGACTTAGAAGGAAAAGTGTGTTTTCCAGGCAACCCAAATGACCTACTTGGGCTACAAAATTAACAAGACTGGGTTACACTCGTTGTAAGATAAAGTGAGGGCGATCAAATGTGACTCGGCTCTCACGTCTGTACTGGAACTTAGGTCTTTTCTTGGCTGGTGAACTATTATTGAATGTTCATATGTAACCTGGCCTCCATCCTGGCATCTTTGTATCAACTCTTAAAAAAGGGTCAGCCTTGGAAATGGTCTCGTAACCAAGACACAGCCTTGACGGAAATGAAGAAGCAGCTATCATCAGCTAAGGTGTTGGCACACTATGATCGCTAGCAAGTTCTGATGCTGAAATGCGATGCCTCCCCATACAGTTTCAGGGCAGTGTGACTCACGGATGGCCCAATGGAGAGGAATACCAATAGCATACATTTCCCAGACATTGGCTGATGCAGAGTGCTGACATGTTGAGATAGAGAAGGAAAGTTTGGCAGGCCTCTTTGGTGTGAGAAAGTTCCACCAATACCTTTACAAATGTAAATTTGTCATAGGAACAGATCACAAACCCCTGCTAGAGCTACTCATAGAGGACAAGGCCGTGCCACACATAGCTTCAGGTTGAATTCAGCAGCAGGCTCCCATTGTAAGTGTGTAAAATTACAAGTTTGAACACCACGTGGGAGGCCCAGTAGCAAATGCAGACACCTTGTGCTGCCTCCTGCCAGCAGGTACACAACTAGTGGTGCTGCCATTAGAAGAGTCTGTTCTGGTTTTAAACTTTCAAGATACTTTTCCTGACACTGCTGACAATGGATGCAAAAATATCTGGTCATGGACACAACTTAACAGCTGGTGGTGATGGGGCCATCACAACCAGAATTGAAACCTTTCTGGATCCAGTGAGACCAGATCACCGTAGAGGATAGCATTTTATTGTGAGGAGGAAGAGTGATTGTCCCAAGCAACATTTTCTGCTCGATACTGGCTGAGCTCCACCAGGGTCATCCAGAGTGGTCCAAAATGAAAATATTGGCGAGAAGTTATGTCTGGGTGGCCAGCATTGGAAGAAGACACAACCAAGTTGGTGAGGCAGCGCCCAGAGTGCCAACAAGGATAACAATTATCACCAGCAGCTCCCTCACATTGGTAGGAATGGCCAGGTAAACCCTGGACTCCGTTACACATTGACTATGTTGGCCCTTTCATGAGCTCAACATTCTTATTCATTGTGGACATGCACTCAAAGTAATTGGACATGCATGGAGTTCATTTGTTACGCACAATGACGATGATAGAAAAGGTGCAAGCAATTTTTGCTATACATGGGCTCCAGAAGTGTGTTACCAGCAGGGAATTCAAGTATTTCCTAACGTTGAATGGTACTCGGCAGAAAAGGACAGCACCATACCATCCATCACTAGACATCAAACTGACCTGGTGCCTATTTGATTATCAGACCACCCCCTCATGCAACTGCAAGGATAGCTCCAGCAGAGTTGCTAATTGGGTGAAGACTCTGCACCAGGTTAAATCTGATCTTCCCAAACGTGGGGAGAAGGATGAAATGGTGTCAGGAACACCAATGCCGGACATAAGACACCTCTAAGCAAGAGAGACAGTTTATGTTAGGGACTAGTTTAGTGCCAAAAACACAGAAATGGCCTGGCATAGGTAAAAGACATGGTCAACACAAGGTCAGGTCGCATGACATACAAAGTTTGAATAGGTGAAGTGGTCCTGGACAAACATGTGGACCATATGAAAGCTGCAAACTCGCAAATGGTTCCAAAGCAAAATATACATGGCCCCTCAGAACAGCAGGAAAGGTTGTCAGAACCCCTAGGTTCTCCCAGTTCATCCAGCATCAAAGAAACTTTGGAGTCTGAAATGGACATGGTGGATATCACAGCCTCAATGCTACTACCACTTGAAGGAGAGGATGAATTTCTTCCAACATGCTCTGGGTGCAAGAGGCAGCCTACAGTCCTGTACACACCATCTATATCCAAGACTCAGTCAGAAGAATTGGATCCAGTGCAAAAACGCCCCGAGACAGTCTACAAGAGAAAGAACAGGCCTATGTCCCCACACCTGGAGGGGAAGGGATGTAGTAATTGTAACAAGGTCAGCCAGGTGATTCTCATAGAAAATGAGTTTCCAAATTGGTTCCAGTCAGGGAGTCCTGGCTGAGAGATATAAACAAGAGTGTCAGGGGTTCCGTTCACTATGAGAAAGCTGGACAAGTGTAAGAGCTATGCAAATATAATTAAAGGGTGACTTGGTGACGGGATACTGGCTTCTGTGGAGTTATTTCACAACCCATTGAGTCTGCATCGATCAATCTACATGAATCACACTTACCAGCATTTGGCCCAGAGTGTTTTGATGTCAATTGCTCACTTACGTACTTTCTAAAGGTTGTCAGGCTTCCCACCTTTGTCAGGCAGTGCATCCAGATTCTCACCACACTTTAGGTCAAAATCTCCTTTAAAGCTTCTGCTCTTCATCTGAAGTCCAAATTTTAGGCATAGTTTTTAACTGTTTTTGGTGTGTGCTAACTGAAAAATGTGGAAGCTGTACAAGTAGCCTTGCTCAATAAAACAATCTTCAGGAATTACATGTGAAAGTCTTACTCTGATTATTGTAGTTCTCAAACACCAAGGTTTAACAGAAGACAGTCTGAGGATTTCTGGTTTCCATCATGACAATCTGCAAAAGCATCATAACATCTGCTTCTGTATCCAATTTCAAACTTTTTTTTGCCATTCACTTTAATCTCTGCATACCAAAATTAATCTTGCGGGACTATCACTTCATCCAAGTGGAACGCATTGTAGTCATCTTGTTCATTTGGGGCATCTGTTTCTTAAACTGCTGCAGGCCTGAAAAGACTGATATTTAACTTTCAAAATGTAGGTTGTGAACTCCTTTGCTCCAAACCACCTGAAAGTGACCTGTCCTCTGGCATACATGTCACTCAGCATCTGTGACGATACAGTTCTGTCACTGATGTGGGCTTTACCTGCTACAATTAAGACACAAAGCAATGACAGAAGCAGTGTCATACTCTCCTCGTGGTTCTGAACTGTTTGGATCTTTCTGATTGACAAAACAGAATGAGTTGAAGTCAGCAATCTGAATCCAAGAAGATTATCTGACTACTCAGATAAAAATAACCTCTTTTGTTTGTGAAGTTCAGTCTATCTGACATACTGCACTATGTGAGTTTTGAGAAGATTTGTAGCTTAAGTTGAGGTTTTGGATGTGGGTTTGCTCGCTGAGCTCGAAGGTTCATTTCCAGATGTTTCATTACCCTACTAGGTAAAACCTTCAGTGGGCCTCAGGTGAAACAATGCTGAAAATTCCTGTTTTCTATTTATATGTTTGGGTTTCTTTGAGTTGGTGATGTTATTTCCTGTGGTGATGTTATTTCCTATGGTGAAGTCATTTCTTGTTCCTTTTCTCAGGGGGTAGTAGATGGGGTCTAACTCGATGTGTTTGTTGATAGAGTTTCGGTTGGAATGCCATGCTGGTAGGAATGCTCGTGCATGTCTTTGTTTGGCTTGTTCTAGGATGGATGTGTTATCCCAGTTGAAGTGGTGTCCTTCTTCATCCATATGTGAGGATACTCGTGAGAGAGGGTCATGTCTTTTTGTGGCTAGTTGGTGTTCATGATGTTCATGTAACAGTTTTCTGCCTGTTTGTCCAATGTAGTGTTTGTTACAGTCCTTGCACGGTATTTTGTGAATGACATTAGTTTTGCTTGTTGTCTGTATAGGGTCTTTTAAGTTCATTAGCTGCTGTTTTAGTGTGTTGGTGGGTTTGTGGGCTACCATGATGCCAAGGGGTCTAAGTAGTCTGGCATTCATTTCCGAGACCACACATCATGTTACTGATGATCGTGAGTAGACTAATGGAGCAGTATTTGGATGGGTTGGATTTGTCCTGCTTTTTGTGTAATTTGTGGGCAAATTTTCACATTGTCAGGTTGATATCAGTTTTGCAGCTGTACTGGAAAAGCTTGGCTAGGGGTGTTGCAATTCTGTAGCACACATTTTTGGTAGTATTGCCTGATACTAACTGCATGTTCTGCCATGGGCCTTCTCCCATTCTAACTTCAGTTTCTGTACAGGGTTTCTTGTTTCATGGTTCATTGCATAGGTATGCCTCACACCCTGTCACTTGCCAGCCTCTACCACTATTGGGCTTCATTTCAGATATTTCCTCCACCTCTGGCTTTGGATCACTAGGTTGATCTTGTGGTTTACTATGATTGGCTGTACAGGGTTTTACTGTCTGCCTAGAATTCTGTGGCTCATGCCAGTATTGCTACCATGTAGTGAGATCTACACTGTTATGATTGAAAAGTGACCGACTTAATTAACCATAATTAATTACAAACAGTCAATGGAGTCCAGTTCAATGTGATCTGATCTAACTACGAACTGATTCTTTTTGCTCACACTCAGTACATTTTCCAGAGTAAAGGTACAGTTTTGTTTACTCCACAGTGTATAACTTGAGGTCATCAATATAAGATTGTCACCAAGAAATCCAATAGGGACATTCAGAATAAACTCTTTATCCAAAGAGTGGTAAGAATGTAGAACTTGCTGCAACAAGCTGTGGTTGAAGTGAATAACATAGATTAAGGCAAAGTAAAATAAGTATTTGAGGGAAAAGGGTAGATTTAGATGAAAATCAATGGGAAGATGGTCAGATGTGCAATTCTGGTCTCCTTTCTATTGGAAGAATGTTGTGAAACTTGAAAGGGTTCAGAAAAGATTTATAACGATGTTGCCAGGGTTGGAGAATTTGAACTACAGGGAGAGGCTGAATAGACTGGGGCTGTTTCCCTGGAGTGTCGGAGGCTGAGGGGTGACCTTATAGAGGTTTATAAAATCATGAGTGGCATGAATAGGGCAAATAGACAAGGTCTTTTCCCTGGGGTAGGAGAGTCCAGAACTAGAGGGCATAGGTTTAGGGTGAGAGGGGAAAGATTTAAAAGAGACCTAAGGGGCAACTTTTTTATGCAGAGTGGTGCATGTATGGAATGAGCTGCCAGAGGAAGTGGTGGAGGCTGGTACAATTATAACATTTAAAAAGCATCTGAATGGGTATATGAATAGGAAGGGTTTAGAGGGATATGAGCCAAGTGCTGGCAAATGGAACTAGATTAGGTTAGGATATCTGGTCAGCAAGGATAAGTTGGACCAAAGGGTCTGTTTCCACGTTGTACGTCTCCATGACTCTATGTCTAAGTTCAGCATGAACACTGGACTTTACTCATTGAACTGAATAGCTTGTTTCTGTGCTGTATATCCTATGTAATCCTCTGTACTTTCCAGGTGTATTGCATTGAACTCTTCAGTTCTGCAGCAGCAGTACAGCCATCACACAGGACGGATGTCTTGGCCAACATTTGACATGACATTCATTTGTTGAATGGGAAATTGTGAACATAGTTTTCATATTAAATCTCTTTTAGAAGTTTATTTCAGTGTAAATAGTTATGTGTTCAAATGAAGCTGAGAAATAGAAAGCTATTCATCCAAAAACAATTCATACATCACACTGCCAACCAGTTCGTAAGCATTGGGGAACAAAAAATATCACTTTTTTATGACTTTGTATTTTGTGATAGACAAAGATTAAAAATGGAACATATTTACTTTGATTTCAAGCTGAAGTAGGGAGCTTGCAAAATGAGTTTTTAAGGTTACCATGCTAATATTGTATTAGTTGGCCTAATAGCCTGTAAGAAACTGGAACACTTTTTTTTCATTAAAAAAATGTTTACAAATTGATTTTGCATTCACATAAATATCATCTTGCCTCATTTTAAGAGCCACCGAGTAGGGAAGTATTGTTATCACAATGCTAGTTTGTTAAACTATAATATAATTAATCCCTCATTCCCCCATCCCTGTAGCTAGTTATTCGTTTGAACTGGAAAAAAAACCTTTCAGAAAATGTACAGCTAATTCTACTTTATAAAATTGTGTACGAGGGTACTTGGTTATTTAAAAATGAAGCTAAGCCTTTGTCACTTTTTACCCTCCTTTGTAGATCCTCGATTAGTGACACTGATAATAATAATAAATAATAATAGAACAATACATGTTTCATTGGAGCTGATCGATTGAAAGTCTAGACTATTGTGATGGGTATCATTCTGATTAGAATCAGCACAACGTTCGATTGGCTCTTTATAAAGCGCGATTAAGTTTATTTTCAACGTGTTCAGGTAAACGTTGAATGTTCCTGCCTAATATCAACAATACGATAAAATGTAATTTTAATGTGTCATGATCATTATAATTTGTATTGCACTGAAAATAATATTCGGTTCTTCTATCTCCCTCGGAATGAAAAAAAGTCTCATTATTGGAGTATCCTCGCTTTTTCGAGTATGTTGTTCACGCCTGTTTGTTGTTCCGTGAATGCGAGGGTGTTGGTGCAAAGGTACCTTTCTTCCCATCTCTGGGAGAGGACAATACCCCATTCACTTGTCCATCACAGTACAAATCTCCAATAGTGCATTTCACTCGCGCCCTGAATCCTGAGAAATGGCTTCTCCAGACCTCAGCTTTGCATCAGTTTTCTGCTGATGCTCACCGCCTGTTCCAGGAACACTGCAATGCTATTTGCTGCACGCTTGATTTCCGGAAAGGCGGTCCTTGTTCTGTCAGATATTTATGCTAATCACGCGGAGCTCTGCGCTTTTTAATCCACGCCCAAGCAGTGCAGATAGAGAATTGTATCTGAATCTTTCGTAGAGCGGGACAAAGATAAGGGTAAGTAATACTTCTATGATCGCTTTTTAAAACAGAAAAAAAATCTGATCCCCTCACATTTGGTGACTAGAACATTCAAATTTCTTCTCATTTTGTATATATTTGAATTTAAGCTCTATTGATGTTCGCAATTTTAGCAGGTTTGCTGAGCAATCACATCCTTTATTAAAATTAATAACGGATAAAGGTGTTAGTTTATTTAGACCAAGGCTGGATAAATCTTCGTGACGAATTGTTAAAGGGTGGAAAATTAAATGAAATTACAAGCATTGGCAATTTAGCTTCTTAGAATAATACTATTTAATTTCAAATTCTGGGTCTTGGGAGGTCTCATTGTTATCCTGTTTCATTTCAGATCAGTTATATGAAACGCGATCATCTAACCCCCGTAATTTGTATATTCTAAAACAATAACAGTAAAAAGTCTGAGCCTGAATTAATGTAGGGCGGCTCCCATTGACAACAATGCTAAACAGAGGAATGTAGGATTAGCGTGATCTTAATCCAATTTTAGGGAGGACATCAATCCCAAAAAAGCCAAATGAAAGGTCAGTTAGCAAAACATAATTTTGAAATTTATGTTTTTTTGCAGGGCTGCTAACACCTTGTAGTTTTCGTTGCAGTTTTATTCTATGCTTGTTTTAGCATTCATATGACGGTCATTTTGCTGATTTTTGCACAAAAGGGCTACATTTGAAATATTATTCATGAATTTAAATGTGTAAATGCATCACTCTTCTAATGTGCGTGTTCTACTCACAATAGGAAGCAATAAGTGACTTTACATGCCGCAATGCACTGTACAGTCTTTGATAGTGACTTTATTTTGCAGCAGACGCCATGTCAGACAAACCAAGTCTTTGCGAAATCATACAATTTGATAAGAAAAAACTGAAGAAGACAGAAACCAAAGAGAAAAATCCTCTGCCAACAAAAGAGAGTGAGTATGTCAAAGATGGAGGCAGCCTTCAGACTACTGACCACACCTGTACGGTACCATTGTGAAGGATAATTATAAATTACCAACATTTGGCACGAAATAGTGAAATAGTTGTTTAATAACGCAGCATACTTTTAATGTCTGGTGTAGTAGCAAATTATGAGCAATGTTAAAATCGATATATAGTATCGTAGTTTACTCGGAAGGTTATTGTTACAGAAACCTGGCTTCGGCAGCTGAAATTAGATTGCATAGGTTTTGCTAAAAGTTTGGCTTCTTTTTGTTGCAGCAATTGAAGAGGAAAAAAGACAAGAATCAACTTCATGAATGTGAAATGGAGGCGATGCAATTTGTTATTTTTTTTTAAGTTGACTGGTTTTTGTTTCAAAATCCTTACTGCTAACTGACTCGCGGATGGGACTCTGTTGTAGCATACTGTCCACTCCCAAGATGGAGATTACTCCCTGTAGTGCACCAAGGGACCAACTTATCAAAATAATGGTGTTTGGACCATACAATGATAGGAAACAATGTATCTGCGCACTAAATATTTGAAGTCAGTTTAATTTTATTTATGTATTTAAAATCCATCTTTCCATGGACACTTCTATGCTTGACATGTTACAAATCTAATAAAAACCAATGAAATAACCAAATGTGTGGAACAGTTTAGATTTTTTCTTGTCCTTCCACACCCCAAAGAAATCTTTACAGGTAATTGGCAAAATCCATGGCGTTTCTCCTTAAATCTTGCATCTAATAAATGTTTGCTCCTCGTTAAAACACTAATTAAATGAATGTTGTAGTTGCTTGATGTGTTTCTTTCTATGAGACTTCTATAATCTGTTTCAAAGGAATGAGACAACAGTTAAGTGTCTAGGGACAAATGTTATCTTGCAATGTTTAATTGCATTTGCAATTTTTTATGTTAACATATACCAATCACAAAAATAGTTTTTGGCAGTCCTCTGTCATAAGTAATAATACTGTAATGTATAGGAAGTTCTGTTCAGGCTCCTTAACAACCTATCATTGCTTAAAACAGTCACTATGAACATAATTCAAGTGTACCTGTCTTTTTAGAAAGTCTTTTTTTTTGTGCAATACAAAACATTATTGAAGCTGTGATTTCAATAAAAATTGTCATATGTGATAGCATTAAATTATTCTAATCAGCTCTGCCTGCCTACAAACTTCAAGAGATCATTGTAACAACATAATGTGTAATGGTTAAATGATTTGTGAATTTTGGTTCCAAATCATAAAGAACCTTTTAAATTTTAATTTGTCCAGTCGACACCAGGATTTAAAAATTGATACTTGTAAAATTGCATATTTTTGTTCCAATTAACTATTTTGTAAACTGGAAAGATTACATTGCAAAAAATACATACTATATTTTGTTCTAGTTAAAGTTTAATGTTTACTCCAAAATCTTATGACACTCATAATCAACAAGCTGAGGTCAGGCAGTCTGTTCCCAACTATTTGTAAGAAAAGTTGGTGAATGGTTTATTTTGTCCTTCCTCCTAGAGGAACAACCTCAAATTATCCAGTGAAAACAAAAGATTGTCAAATTTGTGTCCTGATTTCATATTGTAAATCTTACAACTTCAATGTATTTTGGTGTGTAGTGTAGCTATTCTTTCATATTATATTAGGAAGCAATGCTTAGGTTCCTGACAGCCTGTAAAACATATATGCAGAATTGCCTGGCTTGGATCTCGAGATACTACAAGTAACTCAAAATCCCCAAATTAGCGGTGAATTGCACATCTCCTGCTCGTGATATGTGTGTGTATATGGACATGAGATGGATGTAAATTGGTGTTAGCTGGATGACCCTCCTCTTTCCTCACAGTTAAATGCCTAGGCTCATACATAAATCGAAGTTAGAAGATGGCTGCTGCTGCTGCAACCTGTGGAAGTTATGCTGAACTACATCATAATTTTCAGGAGGAAGAAATTAGGAAAATTTGTGGGAAAAGGAACAAGGTCAATTAATATTTCATCAAGTATATAATATCTTAAATTGTGTAATTTCATTTTAATTACAGTTACAAGAATTTAAGATTTACTCCATTAAATTATTTTGTTAATTTTCATTATATCCTTCAAATTTCATGACATACCTCCCCTTCTTATTTATAAGATGGAAATGGTTATATTCTAACAAACAGACAATACGCAATACTTTATATTGGGTGAAATTCTGTTTTATGATGTATTGTATTCCTCAAAGCTGGACTTCAGAATGCCTTATCTCGATGACGTATAAATTTCGTGGGAGCCGGGAGAAACCCACGAGACACAATAGTCCTCTGTATTGTACCGTTGGTGGCAGAGGTGTTTTTTTTTAATTTTCATATTGTATGCTCATTTTTGAAAACTGCTACCGCACAATTAGTTCTAGGTCAGCGATTCTTTACACAGAAAAAACTAATCACAACTTTCCGTATTCGTGTATTTAATAACCATGTAAAGTTACTAAAAATAACAAGATATATATCTGTTCAGTTTCTAGAATTGAAATATTGAGGGGTTACGATTGCGCAATTTAGAATATATAAAATCCAAATGCGGCTCACATCTTTGGCCAATAAAAAGACCTATTTGATTTTCAAATCTACTGCTGTTTACAGACGGTGTCCGTTGAAGGTAAAATGTTTTCAATACCTGAAACATCTCTGAAATACTATGCATAAAAATATCGAGGTACGGAGCCTTCAAGTTCTCTCAAGATTTCCATCGGGAACAATAACATCTCTATGACAAATAGGTGGTCTGGGAGAAATGGAGTTTCTGGAAACAGATCTGGTATCTTTCATATCGAGTATCACACTTATTATGCCTATAGAAAGGGTCCCGATTAGACAATGCCAGTTAGATGGCAGATGGGCAATTGATTTTGGAACACTCGGAGCTTGGAACAGCTGGCATCACAGTGGAACAGAGGAGAGAATTCTTAAGTCTTTGTTGAAGGATAGACAAATTTGTGAAGAAAACTGGCTGATATAATGCTAATAATGCTCACTCTGTTGCTGAACATTATTTATTAAATTATTGGTAGTTTTCTTCTTCGATACATATATTAGAGGTAAAGTCCTATTTTACAAAAAAATGCTATTGCGTGTCTGTACAATTTGAGGTGGCGATTTGATTACATCCGGAGTCCGCTTGAATGTTGAACACGGTGATCTGTTTCCGTGCTGTGCATTGTGCTGCCTGTTACATTGTGTCTGGAAAAACAGTCAGCTGATTTCATCGATGTCTGCACCACACCGACAGCATGTTTAGCTGGTCCAAACGTAATCAGACTGTTGAATTAGTTTCTCGGTGGAAGGCAATGAATCGGGAACATTGTTATTTTCAGGAATTTCTTACCATGATATTTCTGTTTATTAGTATTTACAGTTCTTTGATTTAGTTCTTAATCGTATTGTAATTCTATCATATTCCTATTTGTGATCTCATTAACGACATCTGTTTGTTTACTGTTACAACGAGTAATTCACGATTTTTATTATTTTAAAATTTGTGTTGTTTCTGCATAATCTGATTGCAAAATATTAATGTACAACTTCCAAAAGCTCTTTCATAATTTGAGATTTTTTTCCTTGAAACCAAAGGGCACAAACTTTGTGTCCAATTTTTTTGTAGCCATTCATTGATTTTTTTTGGACCAAATCAAGCATGATTGGGCCTTGTAATAACTGACAATTAATCCAACATTATCTTGAACTGCAAAATAATTCCCATCTTATTTTCTTTACTACCAACAATCTCCTTAAAGCTCTCTGCTTTGTCACTAAATCCTCACTTTGAACAAAGTACTCAATACATTTTTCGATAAAGAATAATTTTCCATGCTGAAGGATGTATTTGTTGTTGCATTATTTTATTCTATTAGCTGGCTTTGACTGTATGAACTCTGTGACTTCCGGTGCTGGGATTCAGAATTTGCCACTGAAGCTAAGGTATCCAGTGACATTTTCAAAAGGGATGGATAAGTGCCAAGATTTTAATACATCTTCAAAAACAGAAATCGCTGGAAAGGCTCAGGTTTGCCAGGATCTGTGGAAAGAAATCAGAGTTAATATTTTTGGTTAACGTTTTGGGTCAAAGGACTGAGGAAGAGTCAGTCGACCTGAAATGTTAACCAAAAACATTAACTCAGTACTGAGAAAGGATCAGTCAACCTGGAATGTTAACTCTGATTTCTTTCCAAAGATGCTGCCAAACCTGCTGAGCTTTACCAGCAATTTAGTTTTTGTTTCTCATTTACAGCATCTGTAGTTCTTATTTTTTTAAAAAGAAATATACCTTTATAGCTTAGTATAGTTCAACTCATCCTGTCATAGTATAAATTGTCTGGAGATACTCCATTGCCCAAATGAGCTGGCCTGTGAAAACTCTAACATGTAACCCCTGTGCTTTACTCTAAACTCTCAGTGACACATGTCTTGAAATGTCAGTAATTTCTAGGGATGACAGAGGCCAAGGGCAAAAATATTTCATTTTGGGGGTGGTATGGGGGTAGTGTTTTAGGTTCTGCTAAACTCAGCAGATTTACAGGAAAAGATAACAAAAAACATTTTAAGTTTTTTTTATTGGGTTCTCTAATAATTTGACTATTATGCTCTACCTGATATTTCCCTCTGCTCTATTTTTACATTACCAACATTTTCAATCATCACCAAGTGGAACACATGGAAACCAATTTACAGTCATAGAGGTGTACAGCACAGAAACATCCTTCAGTCCAACTTGACCATGCCAACCAGATATCCCAACCCAATCTAGTCCCATTTGCCAGCACTTGGCCCATATCCCTCTAAACCCTTCCCATTCATTTACACACCCAGATGCCTTTTAAATGCTGTAATTGTACCAGCCTCCACCACCTCCTCTGGCAGCTCATTCCACACACGCACCACCCTCTGTGTGAAAAAACTGCCCCTTAGGTCCCTTTTATGTCTTTCCCCTCTCATCCTAAACCCTATGCCCTCTAGTTCTGGACTCCCCCACTCCATGGAAAAGACCTTGTCTATTTATCCTCTCCATGCCCTTCAAGATTTTATAAATCTCTATAAGGTCACCTCTCAGCCTCCAATGCTCCAGGGAAAACAGCCCCAGCCTATTCAGCCTCTCCCTACAGCTCAAATCCTCCAACACTGGCAACATCTTTGTAAATCTTTTCCGAACCCTTTCAACTTTCCTTCCAATAAGAGGGAGACCAGAATTGCACACAATATTCTAAAAGTGGCCTAACCAATGTCCTGTATCAAGCACCAGAATCCAGAGCAACCTACCACCCACCTCATCAAACCTGTGACAGAGACTGTGGCTCCAGGATTGAATGGTTCAGCCAACGCATAACCCCACCCCTTTCCCAGAGTGGAAACAAGTCATCCTCAACTCTGAGGGATTGCCAAAAAAGAAAGAATTGTCATATTATGGTGGCGATATGGCGTGGTGCAAATCAAAGGTGAGGATATGTTTTTTCACATAATGGGAATCCTTTTATCATATACAGATTCAGAATAGCAGAAAGGACTTTGCATACAAAATGATATACATTGCACATTGAACCATCTTAACTTGAAGAAAAGGATAGATAAACCAGAGGCATCAAGCTGAACACAATGTCATTTTCAAAATTAATGACAGGCTTTAGTCTGTGACAATGCTACAGCTTTAAGAGGTTTATTTTGTCCTGATTTTTAATGAAGAGAGGTTGAGGAAAATGTGGTGAGTAGTGTGTTCCAAGCCAATAAAGTAAAAAGCTTATGAGGCTTTGTTTTTTTTTAAAGTGGAACAATAGGAGCAGCTTAAAGGGGTGAGCTCACACTCCCACAGATCTAGGAGTTTAGTTTAACTTTCAGTAGCTGTTGGGGCCTGGAAGCTGCTAAACATGTCTTCCTGCTACAGCAAAATGCTTGAGTTCTCATTCTCTCTTGAAGTTTTCTCTTGATATTCTTTCCTCTTGGACTGGGGAATTGATTGTGAAACAATCTATTTTACTGAATTTGCCTTTGTCAAGGGTGTGTTTATAAATGTTACTATATTAGAACAGTTGCTGGTTAGAAGTTAAATAATCTATTATTCTGTCAGGTTTTCCAATAGAGTTGTTATTCCAATTCTTCTTTCTTTTGTTTGTATTTGAATTGAATTGAATTGAATTTATTGTCATGTATACCGAGACACAGTGAAAAGTTTTGTCTTGTGAGCAATACAGGCAGATTAGAATAGATTCCCTACAGTGTGGCAACAGGCCCTTTGGCCCAACCAGTCCACACCGACCCTCCGAAGATTAACCCACCCAGACCCAATTTGACTAATGCACCTAACACTATGGGCAATTTAGCACGGCCAATTCACCTAACCTGCACATCTTTGGAGTGTGGGAGGGAACTGCAGAACCCAGAGAAAACCCATGTAGACACAGGGAGAATGTGCAAACTCCACAGAGGCAGACACCTGAGGCTGGAATCAAACCTGGGACTCTGGTGCTGTGAGGCAGCAGTGTTAACTACTGTGCCAACTTGCTGCCCTGCATAGATAATTAAACAATAAGTAAACAGTGGCAAAAACAAAAACACAGGTACAGGCAAATGCTAAGAGTTTGTGAGTCCATTCAATATTCTAATAACAGTCGGGTAGAAACTGTTTCAAAATCAGCTGGTGCATGTGTTCAGGTTTCTGTACTTTCTCCCCAATGGTGGACGTTGTAGAAAAGCATTGCCAGGATGGGATGGATCTTTGAGAATGCTGGCGGCTTTTCCTTGAAAGCGGGCTGGTAGATGGATTCGATAGATGGTAGGTTGGTCTTTGTGATTTTCCGGGCCAAGTTCACCACTCTCTGTAATTGTCGCCGATCTTGAATGGGACAGTTGCCATACCGGGTAGTGATACACCCAGACAGAATGCTCTTGATGGAGCACCTATAAAAATTGGCAAGGGTATTCACTGTCATGCCAAATTTTCTCAGCTGTCTGAGGAAGAAGAGACGTTGTTGGGCCTTTGTAACCAGTGCAACCACATGAAGAGTCCAAGAAAACTTGTTGTTGATGACCACTTCCAGGGGCTTGACACTCTCCATGCATTCCACCTCTGTGTTGTTAATGTGTGTGTGTGTTTGGGGGGGGGGGGGGGGGGGCTGCTGGGGAACATCCTGCTGAAAGTCAATAATGAGTTCCTTGGTTTTGCTGGCATTGAGAGCTAGGTTGTTCTCAGTGCATCATTTTTCCAGGTCTTCCACCTCCCGTCTGTCGTCTGTTTCATCATCATCTGAGACTTGACCAACTATGGCGGTGTCATCAGCGAACTTGTAAATGGCATTTGTCTGGTATTTGGCGACACAGTCACGGGTATGCAGTGAGTAGAATAGAGGGCTGTACACACCTCTGGGGGGCTCCAGTGTTGAGTGTTAGTGATGGATGAAATATTGTGCCCAATCTTCACTGATTGTGACCTGTGGGTCAGAAAACTGAGGATCCAGTTGCAGACAGTGGGGCTTAGTCTGAGATCCTAAGTTTAGTAATCAGTCTCATGGGGATAATAGTGTTGAATGCTGAACTGTAGTCAATGAGTAGGATTCTTACGTAGCTATTCTTGGCATCAAGATGTTAGAGGGAGGAATGAAGGCAAGTGATATGGCATCTGATGTGGATCTGTTAGTCCGATAGGCAAATTGGAGTGGGTCAAGAGTAGTGGGGAGGCTAGAGTTGATTAATGCCATGACCAGTCTTTCAAAGAATTTCATGACCACAGAGGTTAGGGCCACTAGGTGGTAGTCATTGAGACATGTTACATGAGCCTTCTTAGACACAGGGATGATATTGGCCTCTTGAAACAGGCAGGGACAGTGGCCTGCTGCAGGGAGAGGTTGAATATGTCCAAGAAGATCTCTGCCAGTTGATCTGCTTATGCTCTGAGTGAACAGCCTGGTACTCTGTCTGGTCCCATCGCTTTCCTTCGATCAACACGAGGGAAAATTTATCTGACCTCTGATGCACTGACTGTTAGGATAGGTTCATCAGGACTTGTCAGAATAGGTGTTACCTCTCCACCGAAATTCTGCTCAAAGTGAACATAGAAGGCGTTGAGATGATCTGGGAGGGATATGTCATCATCTGCTATCTTGCACTGTCTCTTTTTAGAACCTGTGATGTCATCCAGTCCTTGCCATAGGCGCTGGGTGTCTGTCTTGGTCTCTAGTTTGGATCGATATTGGTCCTTGGCTGTCTTAATGGCTCTGCAAAGGTCATACTTGGATTCCTTATATTTGAGTGGGTCTCCTGATCTGAAGGCCTCACACCTGGTTTTTAGCAGGTTCTGTATATCGTGATTCATCCCGGGTTTCCTGTTGGGGAACACCAGGATTGACTTCCTCGGTATGCAGTCCTCCACACACTTGCTGATAAAGTCTGTGATGGTGGTGGCGTACCCGTCCAAGGTACCTGTGGACTGTTTGAAAGTGGCCCAATCAGCCAATTCCAGACAGAACCGGAGTTGATCCTCTGCCTCCTCCGACCAACACTGGACCTGTATCCTCGAGGGGGTCTCCTGTTTGAGCTTTTGCCTGTAGGCCAGGAGAAGAAACACGGCATTGTGGTCGGAGTTCCTGAAATGAGGAAGAGTGTTGGAGCGGTAGGCAACTTTCACAGTGGTGTAGCAGTGGTCGAGAATGTTTGGGCAGGTAATGCTCTGGTGGTATTTAGGCAACACCTTCCTTAGGTTGGCTTAATTGAAGTTGCCAATTACAATAAACAGGGCCCCGAGGTGTTCCATCTCAAGGGTGTTTTTTTTAGATTAGATTCCCTACAGTGTGGAAACAGGCCCTTCAGCCCAACTAGACCACACCGACCCTCCGAAGAGTAACCCACCCAGACCCATTTCACTCTAAACAATGCACCTAACACTATGGGAAATTTTAGCATGGCCAATTCACAGTCTTTGGACTGTGGGAGGAAACCGGAGCACCTGGTGGAAACCCACGCAGACACGGGGAGAACGTGCAAACTCCAAATAGACAGGTTGGAATCGAACCTGGGACCCTAGTGCTGTGAGGCAGCAGTGCTAACCGCTGAGCCACCATGCTGCCCACACTAGCAGTGGAGTACAGCACATCCAGAGCTTCTTCAACCTTTGCTTATGGTGGTATGTTAACAGCCACAACTATAGTGTAAGAATAACTATAGTGTAAGAATAAAGTGCGTTTTGCTTCAAGCTTAATAGTTTGATCAATCAAATTACTTCCAGAACAAAGTGCCTTACACTTGCCTTAAACATAAGAAGTTGTTGGGATCTTGGCTTTTTAATATATTTTGAAGGGGTTTAGTCTGTTCTATAACAAGTTGCAAAACAGAATTTTCCTCTAGCAAAATTAGATCACATGGAATATGGTGAGAATTAGCCATTTGGATACAGAACTGGCTCAAAGATAGAAGACAGAAGGTGATGGAGGAGTGTTGCTTTTCAGACTGGAGGCCTGCTTAGTAAAGTTTGCAGATGACAATTAAATTGGAGGTGGAGTAGACAGCGAAGAAGGTTACCTCAGAGTACATTGATATCTTGATCAGATGGGCCAATGGGGCGAGGAGTGGCAAATGAGAGTTTAATTTAGATAAATGTGAGATGCTGCATTTGGAAAGGAAAATCAGCAGGACTTATACACATAATGAAAAGGTCCTGGGGAGTGTTGTGAACAAAGAGACCTTGGAGTGAAAGTTCATAGTTCCCTGAAAGTAGAGTTACAGGTGGATAGGATATTAGATTCGCTACAGTGTAGAAACAGGCCCTTCAGCCCAACAAGACCACACTAACCCTCCAAAGAGTAATCCACCCAAACCTATTTCCCTCTGACTAATGCACCTAAAACTATGGACAATTTTTTAGTATGGCCAATTCACCTGACCTGCACATCTTTGGACTGTGGGGGGAGACCAGAGCAAACTCATGCAGACACGGGGAGAATATGCAAACTCCATGCAGACAGTCGCCCAAGGCTGGAATTGAACCTGGGATCCTGGTGCTGTGCTAACCACTAAGCCACCGTTTAGTATGCTTGCCTTTATTGGTCAGTGCATTGAGTATAGGTGTTGGGAGGTCATGTTGCAGATATACCAGATGTTGGAATTCACAGTTTTGGTCTCCCTGTTATAGGAAGAATGTTGTGAAACCTGAAAGGGTTCAGAAAAGACTTACAAGGATGTTGCCAGGGTTGGATGGTTTGTACTATTGGAATAGGCTGCGGCTCGTCTCCCTGGAGCGTCAGGGGTCTGAGGGGTGATCTTATACAGGTTTATAAAGTCTTAAGGGTAATAGATAGGGTGAAAAGACAAGGTCTTTTCCCTGTGTTTGGTGAGTCCAAAGCTAGAGGGCATAGGTTTAAGGTGAGAAGAGGAAGATTTAAAAGGAACCTAAGGGGCAACTTTTTCATGCAGTGGGTGGAGCATGTATGGAACAGGCTGCCAAAGGAAGTGGTGGAGGCTAGTACAATAATGACATTTAAAAGGCATCTGAATGGGTATATGAATAGGAAGGGTTTAGAGCCGTATGGTCAAAATGCTGGCAAATGGGACTAGATTAGTTTAGGATATCTGGTTGGCATGCATAAGTTGGACCGAAGGGTCTGTTTCTATGCTGTACAACTTTATGACTCTAGTTAGCCAACATTTTAAAAACAGGTTTCTTTAAACTTGTAGTCATGGATGCAGCATTCATTAGGCAATTATTTCATTCCTAATGAAGATCGATGTTCTTCATTTCCTCATTTCGGTAAATACACTATCTGTTTCAGCATTTGGCTGGACAGATTAGAAAGGTGCCATTTTTAATCCTGTACTTATAGGTGTAAAAGGACCAATACTGCAACATCTCCACTAAGGAAATGGTGTCTTTAGAGAAAGGAAATGTGAGAGCAGTCCTCAGCATATTCAGTGGTGAATTCCTAATTATATAACTGAATGATTTTTAATTATTTGAGAAAGTGTCACATGTGTGGGATGTCCTCATTTGAGACAGTGAAATTATTTAATGAATCAGCATTGTGTCCCATGGTCTTTTACACTACAGCTTTAGATTCATTAACTATCTGTGTAAAATACATACTGGAAAACTGCCTAGCCATTTGATCCACCATGTCAATACTTTAAACCAGGTTGTCATGGTTGTAACATATATTCTGACTTTTAAAATTAAACAATATACATTATCGACAGTATTTATTTTCCCAGATACGTTTTTGTTTGTCGTTCCAAGCATGGAAAAATAAGAAATCTGAAAAGAGAACTAAATGAAGTTAAAGAGATGAGGAAAATGAGAACATATTAATGTAATTTTCATACTCTTCTGTTTCTAACAAATTGCAAATACAGGCAAGTTCTGACATTCTTCTTCTAAAGATACAAAATTGGGAATGATAGAGAATGCACAAAAGCTGTTCACCAAACTTCCACTGCCACATGTTGACTGTTTGTCAAAACACTTCAGTCAGTTGTTTTCAATTGTTAACAAAAATGAAGTACAAAAAGTCCCCCTCAAATTTATGTTCAAAATTTAAAACTTTTGGGAAATCCCTTCTGTAAGTTGCTTTTACATTAGGACTGCTATTTGGAGCTGGACAGGTCATTTTTGGAGTGAACTGCCCAGAACACAACCTATTTTAAAAACAATTATTTAAAGTTTAATTTTTGCGCAGCTGAAAAAACAAAGAAGCTGGAACAGAAAGGAAGTACAGAATAGGAAGTAACAAACATTGTGCCTAGGGATCTGTATAGTTTTGTCAACCAATCTGATGAATGGAAAATGAGATTTAATATGGACAAATGAAAAGTAATAAGCTTAAAGAAGGGAAATAAGCAATAGGAACATAATAATAGCTCTAATGGAGCAATTTAAAATGGATGTGGGGATACCAAAAACATATTGAAAGGAGAATGATTTCCATACCCATAGAGATGCCTCAACCGGGACCTTGGGTTCATGTCACACTACAGGTGACCACCATTGCACTATACATACACAAACACAGGCACTCCTATACACACACACGCTCACAGACTTAAAGACACTCTACACTCACATACACACAAATATACACTCTCTCTCATACTCACAACCCCCACCCCAGACAGACAGACACACACACATACATATACGTTTGTGGGGTGAATTTGTACTTGCAGAGTTACATTATGCTTTGCTCAAAAAAATGCATGAATTCATGTAAGACTCTGTTATCTCACTTTTTAGATTAGAATCAGTCTAAACATTATGGCACAGACAGAGAACACAGGGGGCTAACACCTTCAACATATTTTCTGGCTAACACCAATTGTTACAGTTAACCTGAGAATGTAACTTTTTAAAAAAAATGTTTTGTGATTTACACATGAAAGAAGTAAAACTATCATCGAACAGATGAAAGACTAAACAAATAATGGGCGGCACAGTGGTTAGCACTGCTGCCTCATAGTGCCAGAGACCTAGGTTTAATTCCCGCCTCAGGCAACTGTCTGTGTGGAGTTTGCACATTCTCCCCGTGTCTGCATGGTTTTCCTCCCACAGTCCAAAAATGTGCAGGTTAGGTGAATTAGCCATACTAAATTGCCTGTAGTGTTAGGTGAAGGGGTAAATGTGGGGGAATGGATCTGGGTGGGTTGCTCTTTGGAGGGTCGGTGTGGACTTGTTGGGCCGAAGGGCCTGTTTCCACACTGTAAGTAATCTAACCTAATCAAGATATTTTTCAAAGTATAATTTCAGTTACATCACACTGTAAACTTCTGCTATAAATTCTGTGTCTTACAAGTGTGTACTCCACAACCACCTGATGAAGGAGCGATGCTCCGAAAGCTAGTGTTTCCAATTAAACCTGTTGGACTATAACCTGGTGTTGTGTGATTTTTAACTTTGAAAGGACAAGGCTTACTGAAATGTCTCCAGAAGAATTTTATGGATCAAAATGTTTTGATCCAGTGAGGAAGGAGGTATTGCAAAATCTGGTTCTCAGGATTTGAATGTGGTCAAGTTGATGAAGAATCATTAAGGGAACATTTAGGGACAGATATTATAATATCATAACATTTAAGTTAGCCATGGAAAGGACAAAAATCAATCTAGAATGAAAATTAGGGAAGTGATGTGAAAATGAATATGGAAAGACAAACTAAAAATAATAATTGACAAGCAAAATCAGAGTAAAACTGCGGGCTGTCGTTCAAGAGGTTTAGGTATGATTGAGGTATATTTTCATAAGCAGGAAAGCCAGGACAAAGTAATCTGGAATTCCCTTAGTGATGAAAGAGATAGAGACTAAGATCAAGCCGATAAAGATGTTAATTTTATAACATAAGAGAGAAACTGAATATAAAAGTGAAAAAAGAATTGAGAAACAAAGAGAAAACCTAAGCCAAGATTTGCAGCTAACATAAAAGGACATCAAAATCTTCAATGCATATATGATTTGTAAAAGTGTCACAAAAATAAGTGAGACTAATTTGAGATCAAAAAGGGAATTTCACATTATGGCAGAGGGCTTGACTGAGGTATTAAATAACTACTTTATCTACCTTTATCAAGGAAGAAGCTGCTGCCTGAGGTGTAGTGAAAGAGGAGGTAAGTGACAAACTAGATGGACTAAAAATAATAGTGAAGTATTAGTAAGGCTGACTGTACTTAAAGTTGGTAAATCAAGGTCCAGATTAAATGCTTTTGAAGATAATGAGGGCATATAGAGTCATAGAGATGTACAGCATGGAAACAGACCCTTCGGTCCAACCCGTCCATGCCAACCAGATATCCCAACCCAATCTAGTCCCACCTGCCAGCACCCAGCCCATATCCCTCCAAACCCTTCCTATTCATATACCTATCCAAATGCCTCTTAAATGTTGCAATTGTACCAGCCTCCACCACTTCCTCTGGCAGTTCATTCCATACACATACCACCCACTGTGTGAAAAAGTTGCCCCTTAGGTCTCTTTTATATCTTTCCCCTCTCACTCTAAACCAATGCCCTCTAGTTATGGACTCTCCCATCCCAGGGAAAAGACTATGTCTATTTATCCTATCCATGCCCCTCATAATTTTGTAAACTTCTATAAGGTCACCCCTCAGCCTCCGACGCTCCAGGGAAAACAGCCCCAGCCTGTTCAGCCTCTCCCTGTAACTCAGATCCTCCAACCCAGGCAACATCCTTGTAAAACTTTTCTGAACCCTCTCAAGTTTCACAACATCTTTCCGATAGGAAGGAGACCAGAACTGCACACAATATTCCAACAGTGGCCTAACCAATATTCTGTACAGCCGTAACATGACCTCCCAACTCCTGTACTCAATACTCTGATCAATAAAAGAAAGCATACCAAACGCCTTCTTCACTATCCTATCTACCTGCGACTCCACTTTCAAGGAGCTATGAACCTGCACTCCAAGGTCTCTTTGTTCAGCAACACTCCCTAGGACCTTACCATTAAGTGTATAAGTCCTGCTAAGATTTGCTTTCCCAAAATGCAGCACCTCGCATTTATCGGAATTAAACTCCATCTGCCACTTCTCAGCCCATTGGCCCATATGGTCCAGATCCTGTTGTAATCTGAGGTAACCCTCTTCGCTGTCCACCACACCTCCAATTTTGGTGTCATCTGCAAACTTACTAATAGCACCTCTTATGCTCGCATCCAAATCATTTATGTAAATGACAAAAAGTAAAGGGCCCAGCACCGATCCTTGTGGCGCTCCACTGGTCACAGGCTTCCAGTTTGAAAAACAACCCTCCACCACCACCCTCTGTCTTCTACCTATCCAAATGGCTAGTTCTCCCTGTATTCCATGAGATCTAAGCTTGCTAATCAGTCTCCCATGGGAGACCTTGTCGAGCGCCTTACTGAAGTCCATATAGATCACATCTACTGCACTGCCCTCATCAATCTTCTTTCTTACTTCTTCAAAAAACTTAATCAAGTTTGTGAGACATGATTTCCCACACACAAAGCCATGCTGACTATCCCAAATCAGTCTTTGCCTTTCCAAATACATGTACATCCTGTCCCTCAGGATTCCCTCCAACAACTTGCCCACCACTGAGTCAGGCTCACCGGTCTATAGTTCCCTGGCTTGTCTTTACCGCCCTTCTTCAACAGTGGCACCACGTTTGCCAACCTCCAGTCTTTCGGCACCTTACCTGTGACTATCAATGATACAAATATCTCAGCAAGAGGCCCAGCAATCACTTCTCTAGCTTCCAACAGAGTTCTCGGGTATACCTGATCAGGTCCTGGGGATTTATCCACTTTTAACCATTTCAAGACATCCAGCACTTCCTCCTCTGTAATCTGGACATTTTGGAAGATGTTACCATCTATTTCCCTACAGTCTATATCTTCCATATCCTTTTCCACAGTAAATACTGATGCAAAATACTCATTTAGTATCTCCCCCATTTTCTGTGGCTCCACACAAAGGCCGCCTTGCTGATCTTTGAGGGGCCCTATTCTCTCCCTAGTTACCCCTTTGTCCTTGAGATAGCTTTGGCAAATAGAATTAAGGAGAATCGAAAGGGGTTTTACAAATACCCGTTTTGCCCTCCTGATTTCCCTCTTAAGTATACTCCTACTTTCTTTATACTCTTCTAAGGTTTCACTCGATCTATCCTGTCTATACCTGACACATGCTTCCTTCTTTTTCTTAACCAAACCCTCAATTTCTTTAGTCATCCAGTATTCCCTATACTTACCAGCCTTTCCTTTCACCTTGACA
>NC_057723.1:36545240-36571669 GCF_004010195.1 Chiloscyllium plagiosum
GGTCCTTGGACTCCTCCATCGCCAGACCATAGCAACACAACGGCTGGAGGAAGAGTGCCTCATCTTCCGCCTAGGAACCCTCCAACCACAAAGGATGAACTCAGATTTCTCCAGTTTCCTCATTTCCCTTCCCCCCACCTTGTCTCAGTCAAATCCCTCAAACTCAGCACCGCCTTCCTAACCTGCAATCTTCTTCCTGACCTCTCCGCCCCCATTCCACTCTGGCCTATCACCCTCACCTTGACCTCCTTCCACCTATCGCATTTCCAACGCCCCTCCCCCACGTCCCTCCTCCCTACCTTTTAATCTTAGCCTGCTGAACACACTTTCCTCATTCCTGAGAAGGGCTTATGCCCGAAACGTTGATTCTCCTGTTCCTTGGATGCTGCCTGACCTGCTGCGCTTTTCCAGCAACACATTTTCAGCTCTTTCTCCAATTTAGGACTTCAACTTTTAGATCTGGTCTATCCTTTTCCATCACTATTTTAAAACGAATAGAATTATGGTCGCTGGCCCCAAAGTACTCCCCCACTGACACCTCAGTCACCTGCCCTGCCTTATTTCCCAAGAGTAGGTCAAGTTTTGCACCTTCTCTAGTAGGTAAATCCACATATTTAAATCATAGACGATTCTAGACTTTTTAAATAGAAGCATAGAGTACAAAAGCAAGGAGGTTAGAGTGAACCATTATAAAATATATGGTTAGGTTGCAGCTGGAGTATTGTATCTCCGGGAGCTACACTTTAGGAAGGGCCTAAGAATTAGACAATGTGGAGAAATGATTTTAGAGAATAGTTTCAGTGGTAAAGAGCTTTGGTTAGTCGATCGATTTACTGAATTGCTAGGACTGGAATGCATTGCCTCAGTATGTGGGAAGGTAAATTCAATTGTGGCTTTCAAAAGGGAATTAGATAAAAATGAATGTAGGACTACAGGGAAGTGCAGAAGAATAGGACCAGCAGGGCTGCATTTGCAGGGAGCTGATGTGGATATGATAGGCCAAATGAGCTCCTTCTGTCTTATCTGTAACCATTTTATGATTCTATATTTGCGCCAAATATTTCAGGCATCTATAGTTAAAAAGGCATAATTCAATTAAGGGAGCTATTTCTTTTTTTACATTCATTCACAGGATGTGGACATTGCTGGCTAGACCAGCATTTCTTGACCACTTAAACTGCCCTAAGTTAAGAGTCAACCACATTGCTGTGGGTCTGATGTCACATGTGTATCAGACAAGATAAGGATGGCAGATTTCCTTTCCCAAAAGGAATTAGTGTACAATGATTTATTGGTCATCAATTGACCCTGTATTTCAGAAATGAATGCTGGAAATGCATTTAACTTCTCATATGGTGTATGCATGGACTGCTCCTCATGCTCAGAATTATCTATTTTTCAAATAATGAAACAAAATGTATCATAGTTATTTAACAATTGTAAAGGATATTTTTTAAGAAGTGCGATTAGTACCAAGGAAAGCACAATAGCTAACAATAAGCAAAAAAAGATCATTCAGCAGATCAGGCAGTATCAGTGGAGTTAATGCAATTAGCATTTCAAGTCCAGTATGACTCTTCTTCAGTCTGAAGGGTGCGATGCCTGTTATTGCATACTTAGTCATGTGTGCAAATGGTGAGGTATGGTTCTGACGTTCACAACAATACTAGGTGCATGTGGATGCTACGGAGAATGTAACTGTCAAGAATAAGCTCTGATTGAAAGAGATTGTTGGTAGATGTGTGATGAGGATGTGGTAGAGGCTGGTGATGCTGTTCATAGAATCAAAGAATTGCTCCTGTGCAGAAGGAGGCCATTACCCTATTGTGCATGCACCAAGTTTATTGCCAAGTGCCAATCTCCTGTGTTTTCCCTATATTTGTGTACACCACTTCTATAAAAATAATCATCCAATACCCTGTTGAATGCCTCAATTGAACCCGCCTCCACCACATATCCAGGCAGTGCATTCCATATTCTGATTACTCAATGTGCAAAAATATTATTTCTCATATCACCCATGCTTTGTTTGCATTTTAAATCTATACACTTCAGTTTTTTTTTCTCTGCAGGAACACTATCTACTATTTTCCTATGTACTCTGTCGAGCCCTCTCATGATTTTGTAAATCTCTATTAAATCAAAGAAAAATCCAAAGAAAATAGTCCCACTTCTTCAATCTCTTCTCAACTGAAGTTTCTCATTCCTGGAACCATTCTTGTAAAACTCTTCTACACTCTCTCCAGTATATTCACATCTTTCATACAATGTGGCACCCATTACTGTACATAGTACTCCAACTGAGATTTAACATATGTTTTGTACAAGTTCAATATCACCTCTTTGCTCATGACCTCTATGCCCTTATTAATAAAACTGAGAACACTGTATACTTTATTAACTGCTCTGTACACCTGTCTTGCCACTTTCAATGATCTGTGCACATATATACCCAGGTTCCACTGCTCCTGCACCTCGTTTAGAATTCTACTCCCTATTTTATAATGTTTTTCAATGTTCTTCCAATTAAAGTGCATCACTTCAAACTTCTCTGCATTGAACCTCATCTGCAACTTATCCGCTGCCTCCACCAACTTAGAATTATAGAATCTCTACCTTGTCGAAGCAGGCCATTTGGCCCATTGAGTCCACTTTGACTTTTCAAAGAGCATCCCACCCAGACCCATCCTATCCCTGTAACCTTGTATTTCCTATGGTTAATCCAGCTTGCCTGCACATCCCTGGACACTATGGCCAACCCACCTAGCCTATGAATCTTTGGACTGTGGGAGGAAATTGGAGGACCCAGAGGAACCCCACACAGACATGGGTAGAATGTACAAACTCCACACAGTCAGTCGCTCAAGGTTGGAATCAAACATGATCCCTGATGCTGTCAGGCAGCAGTGCTAACCACTGAGCCACTGGGTTGATGTCCTTTTGGAGTTCCTCCTCACGATTTACAATTCTTCTAAGTTTAGTGTAATCTGTAAACTTTGAAAATGTCCCTACACACTAAGATCAAGATTATTGATATAAGTAAGTAAAAGTAAGGGTCCCAAACCAACTTCTACTGCAAACCTTCCTTCAGGCCATAAATATATCTATTAACCATTACTCGGTTTCCTAGTCAATTTTGTACCCACATTGTTAATATCTTTTTTTAAAATCATGATCCCATAACTTTCCTCACAAGCCTGTTGTGTAACATTGTATCAACTTTCTTCTAGGACACTATGTATACATGTAACACCATTACCCTCACTAGCACTCTGTTACCTCTTCAATAAAGCTGCTGCAAGTTAGTTAGACACAATTTCAAATTTAGAAATCCATTCTAACTCTTCTTAATCAACTCACCTTTTCCTAAATAAATACTAATTCTATACTGAACAATTGTTTCTAGGTGTGGCACAGTGGCGGCATGGTGGCTCAGTGGTTAGCATTGCTGCCTCACAGCACCAAGAACCTGGGTTTGAATCCAGCCTCGGGCAACTGTCTGTGTGTAGTTTGCACATTCTCCCTGTGTCTGCATGGGTTTCCTCTAGATGGTCCGGTTTCTTCCCACAGTCCAAAGATGTGCAGGTTAGGTGGATTGGCCATGCTAAATTGTCCATAGTGTTCAGAGATGTGTAGGTTAGTCAGAGATAAATGTAGGGGAATGGGTCTGGGTGGGTTACTCTTCGGAGGGTTGGTGTGGACTTGTTGGGCCAAAGGGCCTGTTTCAACACCACCGAAGTTAAGCTAACTAGTATATAATTGCTGGGACTGCCCTTACAACTTTTCTTGAATGAAGTTATAGTGTTGCAATTCTTCAGTTTGAGTTTCCACTTCTGTCACCAAATCCTGGGCATCATCCTCCTCTTGTAAAGACAGATGCAAAATATTTACTTAACACCTCAGCCCATGCCTCAATGTGTAAATCCACTTTATGGTCCCTGATCAGCCCTATTCCTTCTTTAACCCTTCTCTGGCTGTTCATATGCCTATGGAAGACTTTGGAATTTCATATAGGCTGCTAGTTTTTTTGCGTAGTTCCTCTTTGCTTTTCTTATTTGCTTATTCACCCCGTCCTAATCCTTCAATATTCCTGTTGGTCCTTAATTGTACTTTCTGTCCCATATCTGCCATAGCACAATTTAATTTCTATCTTGTTTGTCATCCAGAGAACCCTAGATTTGTTTGTATTGCATTTTCTATTAAAGGAAACATAACTCAACTGTACCTGAAAAATCTGCTCGTTGAAGATGGCTGTTACTGTTTGCCCAGTGACTGTTCAGTTACTGTTTTTGCCCACTGACCACTTATTCCAATCAATTCTGCTCAACTCTGTTCTTGTCCCATTAAAGTCAACACTTCACCAACTGTATTTTCTTACTCTGAGTTGTTACAAGTCATTCTCCAACACCCGAGGAGAAAGTGAGACTGCAGATGCTGGAGATCAGAGCTGAAAATGTGTTGCTCGAAAAGCGCAGCAGGTCAGGCAGCATCCAAGGAGCAGGAGAATCAATATTTCGGGCATGAGCCCGAAAGAAGTTCCTGAAGAACTTAATGGGCAGCACGGTGGTTAGCACTGCTGCCTCACAGCGCCAGAGACCCGGGTTCAATTCCCGCCTCAGGCGACTGACTGTGTGGAGTTTGCACGTTCTCCCCGTGCCTGCATGGGTTTCCTCCGGGTGCTCCGGTTTCCTCCCACAGTCCAAAGATGTGCAGGTCAGGTGAATTGGCCATGCTAAATTGCCCGTAGTGTTAGGTAAGGGGTAAATGTAGGGGTATGGTGGGTTGCGCTTCGGCAGGTCGGTGTGGACTTGTTGGGCCGAAGGGCCTGTTTCCACTCTGTAAATAATCTGTAAAAAAAACTGTAAAAAAAAGAAGGGCTCGTGCCCAAAATGTCGATTCCTGCTCTTTGGATGCTGCCTAACCTGCTGCGCTTTTCCAGCAACACATTCTCCAACACCCTCCTGACCCTTAGGGCTCAATGATCACTGTCTCCTAAATGTAATCCCACTGACACTTGATCTACTTGGCTCACCTCATTTCCAAGGATCAGGTCCAACAATGCACCCATCCTTTTTGGTCTGTAAATATACTGAGAGAGAAAACTCTCTCAACACAAGCTAAGAATACATGCCACTTACACTACTAGCGTCTCAATCAATATTTGGGAAATTGAAGTCCTCCATTATAGCCACTCTGTAATGTTGGCATTTCTCTGTGATTTCCCTTCAGATTTGTCCTCAACATCCTTTCCAATCTTGGTGGTCTACAGACTGCATTGAGCAATGTTACTGCAACTTTTAAAATTATGTGACTTTAGCCAAATTGAGTCTGTCCTTGGATCCTCTGAGACATCTTCCTTCTCTAGGACTGATGGAGGATGGGGAAAAGATTGTGGCTGTAAGAGCGGCTCCTTTTTTGAGGCATTTTAGGTGTTGGAGGTGATTTCCTTGAATTCCAGGAGCAGCTGTTACTGTTTTATATACTGTTGCATTGTTTTGGAACTTTGAGGGACAAGAGATCAAAACAACGGCACTTTTAAAAGGAGGAAGACAGACAAAGGCAGGGACCACGTGGTCAGAGAAAGAAACCTATACTATGTCTGATGTGCAGTGAATCTGCACAGTTACTGCCTTTGCTGTTTGAGTTCAAGTATTTCTGGACATTGGAGTGCATCTAGGAAAAATGAACAAACAGCAAAATTCACAACTGACCTTGAAGGAAGCTGTATGGGAAAGCTAGGGGCTGTTGCCCGAAACATTGATTTTCCTGCTCCTCAGATGCTGCCTGAACTGCCGTGCTTTTCCAACACCACTCTAATCCAGAACCTGGATGGGAAAGCTCACAGTGCAGGAACAATCAGATTACAAAGGGATCTTGATCAGATGTGCCAATGGGCTAAGAAGTGGCAGATGTAGTTTAATTCAGATAAATGTGAGGTGCTGCATTTTGGGAAAGCAAATCTTAGCAGGACTTATACACTTAATGGTAAGACCCTAGGGATTGTTGCTGAACAAAGAGACCTTGGAGTGTGGGTTCACAGCTCCTTGAAAGTGGAGTTGCAAGTAGATAGGATAGTGAAGAAGGCGTTTGGTATGCTTTCCTTTATTGGTCAGAGTATTGAGTACAGGAGTTGGGAGGTCATGTTGCGGCTATACAGGAAATTGGTTAGGTCACTGTTGGAATATTGCTTGCACTTCTGGTCTCCTTCATTCGGAAAGATGTTGTGAAACTTGAAAGGGTTCAGAAAAGATTTACAAGGATGTTGCCAGGTTTGGAGGATTTGAGCTAGAGGGAGAGGATGAATAGGCTCGGGCTATTTTCCCTGGAGCGCCGGAGGCTGAGGAGTGACCTTATAGAGGTTTACATAATCATGAGGGGCATGGATAGGATAAATAGACAAAGTCTTTTCCCAGGGGTGAGGGAATCCAGATCTAGAGGGCATAGGTTTAGGGTGAGAGGGGAAAGGTATAAAAGAGATCTAAGAGGCAACCTTTTCACGCAGAGGTTGGTACGTGTATGGAAGTGGTAGAGGCTGGTACAATTGCAATATTTAAAAGTCTTCTGGATGGTTATATGAATAGGAGGAGTTTGGAGGGATATAGGCCAGGTGCTGGCAGGTGGGACTAGACTGGGTTCGGATATCTGATCAGCATGGATATGTTGGACAGAAGGGTCTGTTTCTGTGCTGTACATCTCTATGACTCTATGTGCATAGTTTTTAAGTGGAGCCTTGCTGTAAATCTACAATAGTGAGTAGAGTTGGTTCTTTTTTGATTATATGTTTTATTGAGATCTGTGTCTTGATTAAATTTTAAAAATATAAGCTATAAGTATTAAATTAGCCTGGAGCAGAGTTTTTTTAGAGCAATAAGAGGGTGCTACTTTCTGAGTCTGTGGATTGTGCAGGAGCCGTTAGTAGAGTGATGTGCTGTTGGATGTGGGAATTTAGGGAGAGTTTCCATGTTACTAATGATTATGTCTGCAGGAATCGTGTTTGGTTGCAAATCCTATAAGATCATGTGGATCAGCTGGAGCGGCAATAAGGAATTTATAAGAGCTAGGGGGTGATGGATGGGAGAAAAGCAGCAGATACAATCAAGTAGGTGGGTTAACTCCAGGAGAGGTAGGAGGGGTAGACAGGTAGTGCAGCAGTCTCCTGTGGCAATCCGCATCTCAAACAATTATTCTGTTTTTGGAAAATGTAGGGGGTGATGGAACGTAGCACGAACAGCCAAATTTCTGGTACCAAGAATAGCTCTAATGTAATAAGGGTACATTGGGTTCCAAGTGATCAATTGTGATAGGGTATCCCCTAGTCAGAGGCACAGAGAGACGTTCTTGCAGCCATGAACGAAAATTCAGAATGCTCTGTTGCCTCTCTGGTGCCAGGATCAAGGATATCTCGAAGAAGGTGCAGACTATGGTCAAAGGGGAGAATGACCAGCAGGAGGTTGTTGTACACATTGCAATTAATGAGATAGGTAGGGAAAAGGATGACATTCTGAAGGGAGAATATAGAATATAGGAATAGGACGATAGAGCAGTTGAATGCGTGGCTGAGGAGTTGATGCAGGGGAGAAGGGTTCACATTTTTAAATTATTAGAGTCTTTTCTGGGGTAAAAGTGACCTGTACAAGAAGGCTACATTGCACCTGAATTGGAAGGGGTCTAATATACTGACAGGGAGATTTGCTAGAGCTGCTCAGGAGGATTTAAACTAGTAAGGGAAATAGTGAAGAAAGAGATCAATCTAAGATTGGTACAGTTGGGAAAAGGAGTGAGTCAAACAGTCAGGACAGGCAGGAAGAAAGCAGAGAACGACGTAGGACTGATAAATTCAACTGCATTTATTTCAATGTAAGAGGCCTAAAAAGGAAGGCAGATGAACTCAGGACATGGTTAGGAACATGGGACTGGGATAACATAGCAATTCGAGACGTGGCTCAGGGATATACAGGACTCGCAGCTTAATGACCCAGGATACAAATGCTATAGGAAATATAAAAAGTGTGTGTGGTGTGTGTCTTTAGTGATGGTGGTGGGGGGAGGGGCAAGAGAGGAAGGGGAGTAGCATTTTTGATAAGGGATAGCATTATGGCTGTATGTAGGGAGGATATTCCTGGGAATACAGCCAGGGAAGTTATTTAGGTGGAATTGAGAAATAGGAAAGGGATGATCACCTTATTGGGATTGTATTATAGACCCCACCAGTACTCAGTGGGAAATAAGAAACACATTTGTAAGAAGATTTCAGTTATCTGTAAGAATAATAGGTGGTTATGATAGGGGATTTTAATATTCCAAAATAGACTGGGATTTCCATTCTGTTCAGTGTGTACATGAAACCTTTCGGATTCAGTATGTGGATGTACATACTAGAGAAGCGACTATAATTCTATTAGTTTTAAAATAGTGATGGAAAAAGATAGACTGGATCTAATAGTTGAAGTTCGAAATTGGAAGAAGGCCAATTTTAAGGTATTATGCAAGAACTTTCAAAAACCAACTGGGGGCAGATGTTCGCAGGTAAAGGGACAGCTGGAAAATGGGAAGCCTTCAAAGTTGAGATAACCAGAGTTGTCTGGTTGTATTATAGACCCCCTAATAGTCAGAGGGAAATTGAGCAACAAACTTGTAAGGAGGTCTCAGTTATCTGTGATTTTAACTTTCCAAACATAGACTGGAACTGCCATAGTGTTAAAGGTTTAGATGGAGAGGAATTTGTTAAGTGTGTAGAAGAAAATTTTCTGATTCAGTATGTGGGTGTACCTACTACAGAAGGTGCAAAACTTGACCTACTCTTGGGAAATAAGGCAGGGCAGATGATTGAGGTGTCAGTGGGGGCCAGCAACCATAATTCTATTAGATTTAGAATAGTGATGGAAAAGGACAGACCAGATCTAAAAGTTGAAGTTCTAAATTGGAGAAAGGCCAATTTTGACGGTATTAGGCAAGAACTTTCAAAAGCTGATTGGGGGCAGATTTTCGCAGGTAAAGGGACGGCTGGAAAACGGGAAGCCTTCAGAAATGAGATCACGAGAATCCAGAGAAAGTATATTCCTGTCAGGGTGAAAGGTAAGACTGGTAGGTATAGCGAATGCTGGATGACTAAAGAAATTGAGGGTTTGGTTAAGAAAAAGAAGGAAGCATATGTAAGGTATGGACAGGATAGATCGAGTGAATCCTTAGAAGAGTATAAAGGAAGTAGGAGTATACTTAAGAGGGAAATCAGGAGGGAAAAAAGGGGACATGAGATAGCTTTGGAAAATAGATTTAAGGAGAATCCAAAGGGTTTTTACAAATACATTAAGGACAAAAGAGTAACCAGGGAGAGAATAGGGCCCCTCAAAGATCAGCAAGGTGGCCTTTGTGTGGAGCCACAGAAAATGGGGGAGATACTAAATGAGTATTTTGCATCAGTATTTATTGTGGAAAAGGATATGGAAGATATAGACTGTAGGGAAATAGATGGTGACATCTTGCAAAATGTCCAGATTACAGAGGAGGAAGTGCTGGATGTCTTGAAACAGGTAAAGGTGGATAAATCCCCAGGACCTGATCAGGTGTACCTGAGAAGTGATTGTTGGGCCTCTTGCTGAGATATTTGTATCATCGATAGTCACAGGCGAGGTGCCGGAAGACTGGAGGTTGGCAAACGTGATGCCACTGTTTAAGAAGGGTGGTAAGGACAAGCCAGGGAACTATAGACCAGCGAGCCTGATGTCGGTGGTGGGTAAGTTGTTGGAGAGAATCCTGAGGGACAGGGTGTACATGTATTTGGAAAGGACTGATTAGGGATAGTCAACATGGCTTTGTGCATGGGAAATCATGTCTCACAAACTTGATTGAGTTTTTTGAAGAAGTAACAAAGCGGATTGATGAGGGCAGAGTGGTGGACATCATCTATATGGACTTCAGTAAGGCGTTCGACAGGTTCCCCATGGGAGACTGGTTAGCAAGTTT
The DNA here is from genome assembly GCF_004010195.1 of Chiloscyllium plagiosum. Taxonomy (NCBI): domain Eukaryota; kingdom Metazoa; phylum Chordata; class Chondrichthyes; order Orectolobiformes; family Hemiscylliidae; genus Chiloscyllium; species Chiloscyllium plagiosum. The sequence goes on from NC_057723.1 coordinate 36,555,204, forward strand.
AGATCTTATGGAATATAGGGAGAACTAGCCATTTGGATACAGAACTGGCTCAAAGGTAGGAGACAGAGGGTGGTGGTGGAGTGTTGCTTTTCAGACTGGAGGCCTGTGACCAGTGGAGTGCCACATGGATTGGTGCTGGGTCCTCTACTTTTCATCATTTATATAAATGATTTGGATGTGAACACAGGAGGTACAGTTAGTAATTTTGCAGATGACACTAGAATTGGAGGTGCAGTGGACAGTGAAGAAGATAACCTCAGAGTACAACAGGATCTTGATCAGAAGGGCCAATGGGCGGAGGAGTGGCAGATGGAGTTCAATTCAGATAAATACGAGGTGCTGCATTTTGGAACACCAAACCAGAGCAGGATTTATACATTTAATGGTAAGGTCCTAGGGAGGGTTGCTGAACAAAGAGACCTTGAAGTGCAGGTTCATAGTTCCTTGAAAGTAGAGCTGCAGGTAAATAGGGTAGTGTAGAAAGCGATTGGTATGCTTTCCTTTATTGGTCAGACCACTGAAAATAGGAGTTGGGAAGTCATGTTGCGGCTGTACAGGATGTTGGTTTATGCCATGTTTGGAACACTGCATGCAACTCTGGTCTCCTTCCTTACAAAAGGGTGTTTTGAAACTTGAAATGGTTCAGAACAGATTTACAAAGACATTGCCAAGGTTGGAGGATTTGAGCTACTGGAAGAGACTGAATATGCTGGGGCTGTTTTCCCTGGAGCGTCGGAGGCTGAGGGGTGACCTTATGGAGGTTTATAAAATCATGAGGGGCATGGATAGGCTAACAAGACAAGGTCTTTTCCCTGGGGTGGGGAGTCAAGAACTAGAGGATATAGGTTTAGAGTGAGAGAGAAAAGATTTAAGAGGACCTAAGGGGCAACCTTTTCACACAGAGGGCGGTGTGTGTATGGAATGAGCTGCTAAAGGATGTGGTAGAGGCTGGTATCATTCCAACATTTAAAAAGCATCTGGATGGGTATATAAACAGGATGTGTTTAGAGGAATATGGGCCAAGTGATGGCAAATGGGACTAGGTGAGGTTAAGATATCTGGTCAGCATGGATGAGTTGGACTGAAGAGTCTGTTTCTGTGCTGTACATCCCAATGATCAAACACCTCCTTAAACAATACTACAACACCTCCTTGTTTACCTCATTTCTATCTCTCCTGAAGAACTTACATTCAGGAATATTTAATACAGTCTTGCCCTTCCTTGAGCCAGGTCTCTGTCACTGCCAAATCATTATTCTAAATTGTAATCCTCATCTGTAACTTCCCAACCTTATTTACTATGCTCCATGCACTTATATGTATGCACATTTATTCTGTTTTAGACTTCCTTTTTTTCTCCCTTACTTCTCTCAGTTCACCTAGTTATGATTCTCTATGCTAGTGTAAGGCATTTTCTAAGTATTTTGCAAGCCCTCATATTCTCCTCAACTATTCTTTCATGATTCAATCATCCTGCCACCTTAGTTTAACTTGGAAATGAGGTGGGCCAAGTGGATCAGTGTTAGTGAGGGAGCATTTAGCCCTCCCAATGACACTGGCAAAACGCCCCTCATCATTCCCCATTGCAAAGGGGCATTTTACTTGTGTATTATCCTGTTGGTATGATGTCACATTTGAAGATACATTCACTGACCTTACTACTCACACAAAATCACTTATTTTTTAATGGCCCTACATTCTGGTCCCCAGGGGTTAATTACTGGCACTATCCTCCACAATTACCCACGTCCACTACCTTTTGTGGTAGATGATCTCTTGGCTACCTCCAGGTACAGAACGCGTTTCTTACTTTACACATCCTGCACTAAGACCTCCATAGTATCAACTAATACCTTGGAGGCTCATTTTCCATGTTATGCCATTCTTCAGTTGTTAGATTCACTTTGTGTCAGAGTTATACAGCATAGAAACTAGACCCTTCAGTCCATGTCAACCAGATATCCTAAACTGATTGTTTCCATTTGCCAGTATTTGGCCCATATCTCTAAATCCTTACCATTCATGTACACATCCAGATGCCTTTTAAATGTTGTAATTTAAAACTTTGTACCCACCTCCAACACCTCCTCTAGCAGCTTGTTCTATAAACACATGACCCTCTGCATAAAAAAGTTGCCTCTCAGATCCCTTTTAAATCTTTCCCTTCTCAGCTTTAGACTCCCCTACCCTGGGAAAAAGACCTTAGCTATTCATCCCATTCACACCCCTCATGATTTTATAAACCTCTAAAAGGTCACCCCTCAGCCTCTGGCGCTGCAGTGAAAAAAGCCACAGCCTATTCAGCCTCTCCCTATAGCTCAAACACTCCAATCCTGGGAACATGCTAATAAATCTTTTCTGAACCCTTTCAAGTTTAGTATCTTTCCTATGAAGGGACAAAATTGAATACGGTATTCTAAAAGTGGCTTCACCAATGTCTTGTACAGCCACACCATGACGTCCCAACTCTTATAGTCATTGCATTGACTAATGAAGCCAAACACCTTCTTCACTGCCTTGTCTACCTGTGACTCCACTTTCAAGAAACTATACACCTGCACCCCTAAGTCTCTTTGTTCACCAGCACTTCCCAGAGTTCTGCCATTAACTATATAAGTCCTGCCGTGGTTTGCCTTAGCAAGATGCAAAACCTCATATTTGTCTGCCACTCTTAGGCCCATCAGATCAAGACCTCCTGGAAATTTGAATAGTCTTCTTCACTGTCCACTACATCACCAATTCTGGTGTCATCTGCAAACACATTAACATATTTGCCAAAATATTCCCCTTTGTGTGCTGTAGGCTAGCTTTGAATAGAACTACCCACTCATAATATGACACCATTCTCAGACTTACATAATCAATAGTGGTTGCTTAGCGCTGGCTGAAATAATTCAAAGTAGTACACAGTACGAAGTTGATGCGGTCACTGCTTTTCATTGAATGGGTTCGAGTTGATCGCAATCCCCACGCCTTTTTTTCGGGAGGGAATTACATTTACATTTATGGTACACCATACTATCCAAGAACATCGCAAAGTATACGAACAAAACGAAACGTGCAATTTCCGATTAAATTAGATTCTTCTCGATATTTCATGTGCAGTCATATTTTAATGTTCCAGTCTCCGGCCAACTGCTTGTTTGGTCAACAATTCCAAGTGATTGCTGCTGGCTGGTCAGTGCCTCTGACACTGTTAGCAATTGGAAAAATAACTGGGGAATCGTTGGACCATTCCCTCCGGGCAGAAGTTCGAGTGTGATAGGAAGATTTGAGTACAGACAGAGACAGCTAACTGTTTTCAACCAGATTTTCGATTTGTCACAAATATATCATTGACCTTTCGAAACGGTTTGCAACGCCATCCGACAGCTTCGACTCAGAAGTCACCAAGGAGATAGCGCCATTTTGAAACAACACCCAGTACCCTCCGCGCCGCTGACGTCATATCCGGGCCTGTCAGAAGCGCTTCCTTTTTGTCTGCGGCCTCGGAAAAGTGCGTTTACCTGAGGCCAAGTCCTCAGTCAGGATCCGCTTTCATCCGTGCCTAGGACGCCTCATCTCCACTCAAGATGACCGAGCAGATGACCCTTCGCGGTACCCTAAAAGGCCATAGTGGCTGGGTGACACAAATCGCTACCACGCCGCAGTTTCCCGACATGATTCTCTCCGCGTCCCGAGGTACCGTTAGGGGATGGGATGGGAAGGCAAGAGGACTGGATGCGGGCTCTATTTGCCGCCCAAGCCGCATCGATCAGCCTTTTCTAGATGATATATTTTATCATGGATGCCTCTCTCTCTCGCTCTCTGGGACCAGTTATGTTAAAACTTTTTGATTTGTTGGCTGGAGTTGTTGGAGGTCACACGTAAGCAGTTTTACGGCCCTCCACCGATTGTAGGCCTGGCTCCCTCAGCGGATTGCAACAAGTCACTGCTGCTGAACCCAGGTTGGAATGCAGCAGAACCACGTTGTGTATCCATCAGGCAGCTAAAACTGAAAACCTTATCTTGCATTTTTTTTGAGAGCTCAATGAGTTAAGGTTAATTGCCGACCTGTAGGCTTTAACGTGTCAAAATGCTTTACAGCCCATGTTTAACTTATGTTTGCAAATATGCCAACATTTGCACAATGAAACAAAAAACTGGAAGTATTGGGAACCGGTAGAATCTGTGGAGAAACCTGTAGGCTTTAACGTGTCAAAATGCTTTACAGCCCATGTTTAACTTATGTTTGCAAATATGCCAACATTTGCACAATGAGCAACAATATGAGTGCTGTCTTATTTCTGAAGTAAAGGAACGTTATAACAATGAAAGTTTTGTCATGCGGAAAGTCTGAAACAAAAAACTGGAAGTATTGGGAACCGGTAGAATCTGTGGAGAAAACGGACACGTTAATGTATTCTTCTCAATCCTATTATTTGAACAGGCAAATAACATTTGTAGGAAAAAAAACTTTCATATTAACCTTTTAAAAGTATTGAAATCTGCAATGTTAACTTGTGCTTTACAAACATTTTACAAATGTTTCCAGACCTGCTGAAAGCTGCTGTATTTTGCTTTTGTAACTTGTATTATTTTATTGTATGTAGTGTAGTAAAAGGTCCCAAGGAATTTTGCAGGAATGTTACTAATTCTGTTCCTAGTTTTTGGGTAAAAGTGAGCTATTTGATTTTAGAAAAAACTTAATGCATTCCATCAGTTGTTCACACCCTAGCTCAAAAGTAGCTTCATTTTAATATGGCAAACTGTTACCTTAATCTAAATACTGTGTTGTACAACTTTATATTTACTCACAGATAAATCTATCATCATGTGGAAACTAACTAGGGATGAGACCAGCTATGGTGTGCCACAGCGTTCCCTCAGTGGTCACTCTCACTTTGTTAGTGATGTAGTCATTTCTTCAGATGGTCAATTTGCCCTTTCCGGCTCCTGGGATGGAACTCTACGACTTTGGGATTTGACAATGTAAGAATGCAGATAATTTATTGTTTGTGATCAGATTTTTAATATGTCGATAGTAGCCATGATGTGAAGGTGTTGGACTGGGGTGGGCAAAGTCAGGCATCTCTCAACACCAGGGTACAGTCTGACAGGTTTATTTGAACTCTCAAGCTTTTGGAGCACTGTTCCTTCACCTGGTGTTGTGCAACTTGAGGTCGACTCATAGAGATGTACAACACGGATACAGCCTACAGCACCTGATAAAGGGAGACTACACTGGCTTTTTTCAGGCTTCACATCACAGAGTAATAGAGATGTACAGCATGAAAACAAACAACCTTTCGGTCCAACTCGTCCATGCTGACCGGGTATTCTAAATTATTCTAGTCGCATTTGCCAAAATATGACCCATATCCCTCTAAATCCTTCCTATTCATAAAACCATTCAAATGTCTTTAAATAGTGTAATTGTACCAGCCTCCACCACTTCCTCTGGCATCTCATTCCATGCATGTGCCACCATCTCTGTGAAAAGTTGCCCCTTTGGTCCCTTGTAAATCTTTCCCTTCTCACCCTAAACCTATGCCTATACCTCTGGACTCCCCTACCCCAGGACAAAGACCTTGTCTATTTACTCTATTCATGCTCTTCATGATTTTATAAACCTCTAACCCTGGCAACATCCTTGTAAATCTTTTCTGAACCCTTTCAAGTTTCACAACATCCTCTTGGAGGGGGGCCAGATTTGCTCACAATATTTCAAAAATGGCCTAATCAATGTTCTGTACAGCTATAAATTGACCTCCCAACTTCAATACTCAATGCTCTGACCAATAAAGGAAAGCACACCAAATGCCACCTTCACAATGCGTGCGACTCCAATTTCAAGGAACTATGAACATGTACTCCAAGGTCTCTTTGTTCAGCCACACTTCCCAGGACCTTACCATTAAATATACAAGACCTGCTGTCACATTTATCTATATTGAACTCCCATCTGCCAATCCTTGGGCCATTGGCCCACCTGAACAAGATCTCGTTGTACTCTGAGACAAGCTTTGCTGTCCACTGCGCCTCCATCTGCAAAGGTACTAACTATACCTCCTATGTTTACATCCCGATCATTTTTATATAAATGATGAACAGCAGTGGTCCCAGCACTGATCCTTATGGCATTTTTAACAAATGTAAAATAATCTGTTCAGTGAACATTTTAAATGTTATTGATAATTGTATGGTATCTGTTCCAAAGAAATTAATGAGTTATTTTTGCTTGATCATTTGCCATAATTAAGTGTTTTTTCTTACTACTTGAGATGATTAGTATAATTCCTTTTCCAGGGGGACGACTACCCGTCGATTTGTGGGTCATGCCAAAGACGTGCTGAGTGTTGCCTTTTCAGCAGATAATCGCCAAATTGTGTCCGGTTCCCGTGACAAGACTGTAAAACTGTGGAACACTCTGGGCGTTTGCAAATACACAATCCAGGTAGCTTAGGTTGCATTTTACTATTCCTGGCATGGCTATTACACTGGAGAAAAAAGTCTCCATTCTGTTATCATGTATTTGATAATTCTGTGCAAAATTCGCAGGAAGCTGAAGCAGCTGAAAATGTTATTATCAAGTCTACTCAAATCATAAATGTGAACTTAAGGCACCTACAAATGATCTTTCACTTTGGCGTTGCCATGTATTTAAATGCATTCCTAGTCTTGCGCTTAGAAATAGGCTGTCAACTCCTTGAGAATTAACTTAACAGTTCATCTGAATGTTTCATTCATTACCTTTCCACCTGAATTGAAAACATGTATGGTAACAATTGTTTTATTCATGAAATATGGCTGGAGTGTGTTCTGAACTATAGTAAATTTGTATTGATAGTGTCAATACAGTGGCTAAGCAAGTATGGCACAGAGTTAAGTTCTAAATTATAATTCTAGTTCATTCTTTTATTACCGTAAATTGTCTTGATGTTTAGATGGGTTTTGTTGTTGATTCTTTTTTTTTGGTAAAATCATTGAAATAAAATGGGTAGGGTTGCTACATAAATAGAAAGGGGAGACATTGGAATTAACAATATTGAAAGGGAAAAGAATGAGATTCTGTAGGGAGGATACAGCAAGTTAGGCAGGAATTTAAAAAGGAGGTCCTCGAGGGTAGTAATATCTGGATTACTCCCAGTGCTACACGATAGTGAGGGTAAAAAAATAGGACGATAGAGCAGATGAATGCGTGATTGACAAGCTGGTGCAGGGGAGAAGCATTCACATTATGGGATCATTAGAATCTCTGCTGGGGTATAAGTGACCTGTACAGGAAGGACTGATTGGACCTGAATTGGAAGGAGTCTAATATACTGGCCGGTAGATTTGGTAGAGCTGCTCGGGGGGAGTTAAACTGGTAAGGTGGGGGGAAATAATTAGATTAGATTCCCTACAGTGTGGAAACAGGCCCTTCGGCACAACAAGTCCACACCTACTCTCTGAAGAGTAACCCATCGAGACCCATTTCCCTCAGACTAATGTACCTAACACTATGGTCAATTTAGTATGGCCAATTCACCTGACCTGCACATCTTTGGACTATGGGAGGAAACTGGAGCACCCGGAGGAAACCCACGCAGACACGGGGAGAATGTGCAAACTCCACACAGACAGTCACCTGAGGCTGGAATCTAACCTGGGATCCTGGTGCTGTGAGGCAGCAGTGCTAACCACTGTGCTGCGGTGCCGTGGAGATCAATCTGAGACTGGTATAGTTGCAAAAAAGAGCAAGACAAAATAGTCAGGGCAGGCAAGAACAAAGCAGAGAACATAGTAGAACTAATCAATTAAACTGCATTTATTTCAATGCAAGAGGCCTAACCGGGAAGGCAGGTGAATTCAGATCATGGTTAGAAACATGGGACTGGGATATCGTAGCAATTACAGAGACATGGCTTGGGGGTGGACTGGGCTAGCAGCTTAATGTTCCAGGATACAAATGCTATAGAAAGGGTGGCCAGAGAGGAGGGGGATGTAACTTTCCTTTTGTTGATAAGGAATGGTATTATGGCTATATATAGAGAATATACTCCTGGAAATACAGCCAGGGAAGTTATTTGGATGGAACTGAGAAATAGGAAAGGATGATCACCTTATTGGGATTGCATTATAGACCCCCCAGTACTCAGTGGGAAATTAAGAAACATATTTGTAGGGAGATGTCAGTTGTCTGTAAGAATAATAGGATGGTTATAGTAGGGGATTTTAACTTTCCAAACAGACTTAAACTGCCATAGTGTTAAAGGTTTAGATGGAGAGGAATTTGTTGGGTTTGTACAGGAAAATGTTCTGATTCGTTATATAGATGTACCTACTAGACAAGCTGCAAAACTTGACTTACTTTTGGGAAATAATGCAGGGCAGGTGACTGAGGTGTCAGTGGGGGGGCAATGATCACAATTTTATTAGTTTTTTAATAGTGATGGAAAAGGATAGATCGGATCTAAACGTTGAAGTTCTAAATTGGAGGAAGGCCAATTTTGATGTTATTACGCTAGATCTTTCAAAGGCTGATTGGGGGCAGATGTTCACAATTAAAGGGGCAGCTGGGAAATGGGCAGCCTTCAAAAATGAGATAACAGGAGTCTAGAGACGGTATATTCCTGCTAGGGTGAAAGGAAAGGCTGGTAGGTCTAGGGAATGCTGGATGACTGGAGAAAGTCAGGTTTTGGTTAAGAAAAGGAAGGAAGCATGTGGCTGGTATAGATAGAGTGAATCCTTCAAAGAATATAAGGCAGTAGGAGTGTACTTGAGAGGGAAATCAGGAGGGCCAAAAGGGGATATGAGATAACTTTGGCAAATAGGTTAAGGAGAATCCAAAGAGATTTTATAAATACATTAAGGACAAAAGGGTAACTAGAGAGAAAATAGGGCTTCTCAAAGATCAGCAAGGCTGCCTATGTGTGGATCCACAAGAAATGGGGGAGATGCTAAATTTTGCATCAGTGTTTACTGTGGAGGAGGACATGGGCGCTATAGAATATGGGGAAATAGGTGGTGACATTTTGAAAAATGTCCATATTACAGGGGAGGTGGTGCTGGATGTCTTAAAACACTTAAAAGTGGGTAAATCCTCCAGATCCTAGCTGCCAGTCCTGTCCAACCCTGAGCCACGTCTCTGTGATTGCTATGATATCCCAGTCCTGTGTTCATCTGCCTTCCCTGTTAGGCCTCTTGCATTGAAATAAATGCAGTTTAAATGATCAGGTGTTATCTAGAACTCTGGGAAGCTAGGGAAGTGATTGCTGGGCCTCTTGCTGAAATATTTGTATCATCGATGGTCACAAGTGAGGTGCTGGAAGACTGGAGGTTGGTTAATGTGGTGCCACTGTTTAGAAAGGTGGTAAGGAAAAACCAGGGAACTATAGATCGGTGAGCCTGACATCGATGGTTTGCAAGTTGTTGGAGAGAATCCTGAGGGACAGGGTTTACATGCATTTGGAAACTGATTGGGGATAGTCAACATGGCTTTGTGCATGGGAAATCATTTCTCACGTACTTGATTGAGTTTTTTGAAAAGCAATGAAGAGGATTGATGAGATCAGAGCAATGGAAGTGATCCAAATGAACTTCAGTAAGGCATTTGACAGGTTCCTTGTTGTAGAGTGGTTAGCAAGTTAGATCTCATGGATACAGGGAGAACTAGCCATTAGGGTACAGAATCTGCTTGAATGTAGAAGACAGGGGGTGGTAGTGGAGTGTTTTTCAGAATGAAGGCCTGTGACCAGTGATGTGCTTTCTTTATGTCACTTGCATAAATGATTTGGATGTGAACATAGGAGGTATAGTTAGTAAGTTTGCAGATGGCACCAAATTTGGAGGTTTAGTGGACAGCGAAGAAGGTAATCTCCGTGTACAACAGGACCCTGGTCAGATGGGCCGGTGGGCTGAGAAGTGGCAGATAGAGTTTAATTTAGATAAATATGTGGTGCGGCATTTTGGGAAAGCAAATCTTAGCAGGACCTATAGGCTTAATGGTAAGGTCCTGGGGAGTGTTGCTGAACAAAGAGACCTTGGAGTGCATGTACGTGGTTCCTTGAAAGTGGAGTCACTGGTAGATAGGATAGTGAAGAAGGCATTTGGTATGCTTTCCTTTATTGCCAGAGCATCGAGTGTGGGAGTTGGGAAAGCATGTTGTGGCTGTACAGGATGTTTGTTAAGCCACTTTTGGAATATAGTGTGCAATTCTAGTCTCCTTCCTATTGGAAGGATGTTGTGATACTTGAAATGGTTCAGGAAAGATTTACAAGGATACTGCCAGGGTTGGATGGTTTGAGTACAGGGAGAGGCTGAATAGGCTGGCTGTTTATCCTGGAGTGTCAGAGGCTGAAGGGTGACTTTATAGAGGTTTATAAAATCATGTGGGGCATGGATAGGGTAACTAGACAAGGTCTTTTCCCTGCTATGGGAGAGTCCAGAACTAGAGGGATGAGAGCAGAAAAGTTTAAGGGACCACCTTTTCACCAAGAGGATGGTGCGTGTATGGAATGAGCTGCCAGGGGAAGTGGTGGAGGCTGGTACAATTATAACACTTCAACGGCATCTGGATGGGTACACGAATAGGAAGAGTTTGGAGGGATATGGGTCAAGTGCTGGCAAATGGGACTAGATTAGGTTAAGATATCTGGTCAGCATGGACAAATTTAGGGTCTGTGTTTTTGTGCAGTAAATTTCTCCGACTCTGTGCAAGCGAATATATGTGAACATTCTCAAGCTTAACAGCGTGCTTGGTATCTCTCAAGTTGCTTAATTTTTAATATGACGGCCTAAATAGCTGGGACAGCTATCTGAAAATTTACCTTCTGAATGAGACTCTGCTTTTAAGATTAGCAGGAACAAAGATGAGGTTGGCCATTTTTACTGGCCGAGCACTGGGATGTGTTTGATAGTGTATTGTAGCCAGATTTTCTTACTGAGTTGGTACGGAAGCAGGTTGTGAGCAGAATACAATTTGCTGATATTTTGGCAGAAGTATGGGGAGAAAATATAATTATCCATTTGCTGTGAAGAATAGGAAAGCAGAAAATTGAATGGAGAAAGGCTTCAGTGCTGGTTTACAGAAATCTGGGTGGCAACTTTAATCAATCTCAATTGTTAGAATGCAGAAGCAGCAAGTAATTATGGGAAGTAAGACAGAATGTTGGCTTTTAATACACAGGGCACAGTATAAACTGTGTTCTGCTACCAGGTGAAAGCATAAATGCTGGAGATTGTAGCGGGTCAGACAGCATCCATGAGGACACAGCAAGCTAATGTTTCGAGTCTAGATAACTCTTCAGCAGAGTTATGCCCAACCATAGCATAAAGGCTGTCCCCTCCACACTTCACCAGCTCTGAAAAAGAGTCATATAGACTCAGCACCAACTTGTTCTCTTTCCATGGCGCTGTCTGACCCGTTGTGAACTCCAGCATTTGTTGTTTTCAGTACAAATTCCAACATCTGCAGTAATTTGCTCCTAAATTCTGCTCGAATGTGTTAGACAACCCATACCCAGAGTACAGTTTGGGTCTCAATTACAAAGGGATATACAGGACTTGCATTCGAGACAGTTCAGAACGGTTCAGTTGGATAATTCCTGGAATGAGTGGTTGTTTTGAGGAAAGTTGGACCTTTGACCTCAGTTGAGAAGAATGAGTAGTCTTCTTGAAAAGTACACTTTGGAGGCTTGAAAGGTAACTAATGAAACTATGTTTTACCTTGTGGAGAGGTCTAGAAATATTAGGCATTTTCAGAACAGAAGGATCCCTAATTAAAGAAATGTCTTGATCTGTTAATAATTGGAATTGTTCACCCTTATTGTGGGAACTCTTTCCCATTCATTATTAAGTTAGGCAGATTTTTTTGTTGTACCTTGGAGTCTGGTTATGGAGAGCAAACAGAAAAATGGATTTGTAGTCCATTTAACTAAATGGCAGAGCAGACTTTGAGGTATGGATTTGATGGTAAGTGGCCTTCAGCTCCATTCTTTTAATTGATAGACTGAGTTGTGAAATTGCAGGGCTGGTGACAGTTGAAAACATTGCAAATCTTGTATTAATGTTCCATTTTGAAATTTTGCTCAACTTTTTCTCTTTTATAGGATGAATGCCACAATGAATGGATATCTTGTGTTCGCTTCTCTCCAAATAGCAGCAACCCCATCATCGTCTCCTGTGGCTGGGATAAATTAGTTAAGGTAAGAGGAGATGGATCTAGATGTATGTTAGGGGTAGAAAGACGCTTGTGTTAACAGATTATGTTGGAAATTGCTTTTATTTTCAGCTTAGATGGATTAATGGTTGGGTGTGCACTTGTGTCAAGACTGGGTTGCTAAAGATCTGAAAATGAAGATGAATTAAACAAGTTAAATGTTGATTTGTTGAAAATCATAGTTTTTGTTCTCGAGATTGCCAAGAAGGCTGGCTGTACCTACTTGGTTTCTGTTCCTTCTATGAGTTGAGCTAACAGGAATTTCATTGGTTCCCACCAGACCCACCATTAATTTCTGCTAGTTCATGTTAATTTCTGTAATAATGTTGTGTTCCATTGCACAGCATGTAATTTCTTGTATAAGAACAAATTACTGCAGATACTGGAATCTGTATGGAAAACAACAAACAGGAAATCACAGCAGTTCAGACAGCATCCATGGAAAGAAAGTTAAAGTTTCAAGTCTAGATTCTTTTTCATTAGAGCTCTGAAGGGTCATCTAGACGTGAAACATCAGCTTGCTGTCTCCATGGGTGCTGTCTGACCCGCTGTGATCTCCAGCATTTGTTGTTTTCAGTAAATTTATTTTATACTTGGTTTCTTAGCAGAGCATTCACATCATCCTGAATGTCTATGACTTGTCTGGTTCAGTACTGGTTATTTTTCATTTCTGTTCCTTTTACAGCTAGACTCAATGGACTGCTCAGTGTGTCTCTCCATGTTTTGTAATCCTTTGGCTTGCTATTGATTTTTAAACTGATTTCATACCAAAGCTGTCTTTAGTTCTCATGCCTTTTTTATTCTGTTTTTCATTAGTTTAACTATATTTGGAAGTTTTTTATAGTACTATTTGACTTTTATATATGTTCTGTCAGTTTTTTGGGGGGGGGGGGACTGAAAGTAGTTTATTATGTTTGGTAGTGTGTAATCTTAAGATGTAAATTGTATGATGGACCCCCCACTTTGTTTTATTCAACCCTAAAATGGGTTTGCTTATATTTTATTTGATACTGTAAAGATAGGCTCACCTGTGAAAAGTTGATCCTTTTTCCTCTAATTAGCTTTACTGTCATATGTACTCAAAAGTTTGTAAGTTGCCACTTAACAGTGTCATTTTGGGTACAAAGATACCTAGGTACAACTTCTTAAGTTAGATTGTTACAGTGTAAGCATGTCACCAGCATACTCTGTATATAAGATGGCACTGTATCTAGGTAGAATCCTTTGTTACAGAATAGAGAAATGAAGAAAGAAAATTGTATTACAGCTATGCATCATATAACCATAGGTGGGAAAAACAAAAGACAAGTTACAAAGATCACAATCTTTGAGGGTGCCATGTTCTTTAATCTTCCAAATATTTTTCCTTTTATCCAAATTGGAATTTGAGCTTCATGTATGATTAAAGGTCTCTGTTTACTTGAAATGTCGTTTAAGAATGTGATGAACAGGATTTTCAAAGCACGTGTTTAATATTTGAATGTGTTCTCCTCATTATTCCAGGTTTGGAACCTAGCCAACTGCAAACTGAAAACAAATCATATTGGGCACTCTGGCTACCTGAACACCGTTACGGTTTCCCCTGATGGATCCCTGTGTGCTTCTGGAGGCAAGGTAGGTCTCTCTGGTTTATCATGATTATTAACATGGAAAATAGATCTTTTTTTTCCATTTGATTAAGTGACTAAAACCCTTGACAACAGCTTTCAATTGAATAATATATTTTTGTGAAGTGTTTGACTTCTGTTGTTTATGTTCTCCTATCGCCACAGTATTTTAAGACTGTCCTTAGATGTTTAGTTTCAGAGGTAAAATATTTGAAAAACAAGCTGGTAGAAGTTCTTGCATGTAATTATTTTGAATTGGCAAATTTGAAATGTCAAACATTCCTGATTCTTTTTTTTTTGTGTGTAGGATGGTCAAGCCATGTTGTGGGACCTCAATGAAGGCAAACATTTGTACACATTAGATGGTGGTGACATCATCAATGCCTTGTGCTTTAGCCCCAATAGATATTGGTTGTGTGCTGCTACAGGTCCAAGCATTAAAATCTGGGTAAGGACTCTCTGGGGTTTACATGGACCTTTCCTTCTGAATGTTACAGGTTTTAAAACTTTTTTTTTTACAGATGTAATTTTTACACTGAATTAATTTTAGAACAAGCCATTGGAATTGTAAAATGTTTTTAACAGTGCTGGATTAAACTTCAGATTAAAGTATTTGTTCAAAATAGACCCTGTCTCTGGTTGTCCAAAGCTTTGTGACTTGTAATGTTACTATCTGGTTCCTCTTGTTTATGGTCTTAACATTTGAAAAGTACTATAATTGGTAATATAGTAATGGTCAGCCTTTTTTAACTTAAAAGCAGATTGAAAAGTATTGCTAAATTAAAATGTTTACTTGAAGTTGCATTGTCATTTAAATGTTAGTTTTCCAAAATACGCACGTTTTCTTGAATGGTTTTATATTGGGTTCTAATTGTGAATGTAAAGTAATACCATTTATGAACTGTGCACAGGACCTGGAAGGAAAAATCATTGTGGATGAACTACGTCAGGAAGTGATTAGTACCAGCAGTAAAGCAGAACCTCCACAGTGTACATGTCTGGCTTGGTCTGCAGATGGACAGGTATCTTTTCATTTGAAATTTTTTTTTCATGTGTGTCCAGGATCCTGGTGATTATATTCATTCACTGACTTGTTTGGGTGTGATTGCAACTCCTGCAAATATGAGGGATAATGGACAGTATATTTTTTGTCATGCCAGTTGTTAAATGCACCTGGTTATTGAATGTTCTTGTGTGGCTAAGTTACACAAACTATGATGTTAGTAATTTTTTTAAAAATAGAAATTACTTTAATGTTAGCTTCTAGTTTGTGAATCTTGAGATCAGAATGAAAGCCATATTTCTGCAACTAAATGTTTTGGTTTTTTTTTGTTTTCCTCCAGACGTTGTTTGCTGGTTATACTGATAACCTCATCAGAGTTTGGCAGGTTACCATTGGAACAAGATGACAAGTTCCTTGCAAGAAGATACAGAGAATCTACTTGTTCAGGCTGATCTGAAATAAAATATTGCCTGTTTTCAATGTGTCTGAATTTCAATTTGAGTCTGTAGTCTTCCCTTGTGAATTTCTTTTTCTAGATTTCATAACTGATTTTAACTAGTCTAATGATCAGAAGACTAGTTAATCAAATATTAGTTGTGTATGCATAACCCTGGTTGAATTATTTAATTGTCCAAGATTTTTCCAGTTTGCTAAATATTATGTCTAATTAAAACCTGGACTGGATTGATTGATTAGGAACTGATTTCACATGAGACCTCAATGGATAGATGGAGTGGGTTTTATTTAGCTGAATAGTTGCACTGTTGTACTACCTGAATTGCAATGATATTTTCAAGAATTAGCGCTGACCTTGTAATCCATGCTCCGACATGTGACTGTCTTTTCCTTGCTGGATGTGGCTCAGCGCTAATTGCCAGTCTCCGGTCATGTTTTTCATGGCTCTTTGTGAGACTTACTGTAGGCAAATTTTGCATCAAACAGACTTTATATGTATAAATGTTTCAGTCTTTTGTGATGCAAGTTAATTTATTGCTAATATGTAGTGGGTGTGTTGAGGTTGGCAGGATTTGTCAACTTCTTGATATTAGATCTAGCATGTCACTGGATCAGTATAGAAACCTTTATGCAGCTGACATTTGATCTTTATAGTGTATTCTATTATTTTGAATATGTCTGAAATTGTTCCTTGCCCCAACAATTATATTATATTAGTCTTTATGTGCACTAAAGCTAACTTTAAAGATTTACGTTCTAAATGTGCTGCTGGATCTTTATTGCATTGATCATGAGCAAGAAATGCAATGGCATCCCTCACCTCAAACATGTTGAGGTTAGGAATAGGAAAAGTGAGCTCACCCTGTTAGGAGTTTTTTACAGGTCTCCTAATAGTCCTAGAAACGTAGAAAAGATTGCGAGGATGATTCAAGAGAAGAGTGAAAGTAATAGGGTGGTTGTTATGGGGGACTTTAACTTTCCTGATATTGATTGGGAAAGCTATAGCTCAAGTTCGTTAGATGGGTCAGTGTTTGTCCAATGTGTGCAGAAGGGTTTCCTGACACAATATGTAGATAGGCCAACAAGAGGTGAGGCCATACAGGATTTGGTTCTGGGTAATGAACCAGACCAGGTGTTAGAATTAGAGGTAGGTGAGCACTTTGGGGACAGTGACCACAATTCGGTGACTTTTACTCAAGTGATGGAGAGGGATAAGTGT
>NC_057723.1:36574096-36588652 GCF_004010195.1 Chiloscyllium plagiosum
CAGCTATTATGAGGGGGCATAGCTTTAAATTAAGGGGTGGTAGGTTTAGGACAGATGTTAGGGGTAGGTTCTTTATTCAGCGAGTCGTGAGTTCATGGAATGCTCTGCCAGTAGCAGTGGTGGACTCTCCCTCTTTATGGGCATTTAAGTGGGCATTGGATAGGCATATGGAGGATAGTGGGCTAGTGTAGGTTGGGTGGGCTTGGATCGGCGCAACATCGAGGGCCGAAGGGCCTGTACTGCGCTGTATTCTTCTATGTTCTATGTTTTATGTTCTATAAATGTGACTTCTGGTTAATAGAAAAGTGAATTTTACATATGAAATGAAAACTGCACGTTGGAAATTTTTTATGCCAGAAATGCACAGATGCTCAATCCTCACATGAGGGGTTCTGGCTAGCATTTTTATCTGTATATTATCAGTTGTTTTGCTTAAGCAAATTGGTTCTAAATCTTTAGTTTGTATTTGAAAGCTAATATTCTGTCAATGTTTTCATTTACATAAGGCTGTTCAGTAATTTTTTTATTAGTTTTATTTGACCTGTGGATGCTTCATTCACTAAACTGGAATTAATGTGTGGAATTTTTCTTTTAAAAAAAAAAGGTAATTGGGACATGCCACATGTGCAATCTTTAGAATACACTGAGGAAATCTATTCGGCCCTTTGTATCTGTTCTGGCTCTATGCAAGAGCCATTTAACATAGATGCAGTTGGGAAGGTTTAGCCTAATATTTGCAGTTCAGTTAGTCTGGATGTTTTAAGGTCAAAACTTTTTTTCGACCTCCCTTTACATGATACACATTTTCCATTTTCACACGTGAATCAAACATATTTGAAATTACTGCTGAATGCTGACAAGTTTACTTCATCACAAAAATGGTGAATAGCCTTAACCAATAACATTCAGCTCCTCTATTCATGTAAGCTTGCATAACCTCATATTTCCCCATGTTACATTTCATGTGTCAAATTTTTACCCATTTGCTTAACCTTGTCTACATCCTTCTGCACTGTCATCCTCATCATTTGCCTTCCCATTTATTTTTGTCATCCACAAACTTGGCTACACCACATTCACTTTCCTCATCTAAATCATTAATATATATCTTAAATAATTGAAACCTAGAATTGATCCCTAGAACATCACTAGTTATAGCTTACCATCCTGAAAATGAGCCCCTTATCACAATAATTCTTCTATTGTTGTGGTTCTGTTTGCCGAGCTGGGAATTTGTGTTGCACACATTTCGTCCCCTGTCTAGGTGACATCCTCAGTGCTTGGGACCCTACAGTGAAGTGCTTCTGTGTTGTTTCCTCCAGCATTTATAGTGATTTGTCTCTGCCCCTTCCAGTTGTCAGTTCCATTCCTAGACGTGATGGTACAGAGAACACCGAACTGAGAATTCACCACCAAGGTATACAGGAAAGCCACACACACAGACCAAGTCCTGAACTACGAAAGCAACCACCCCAACACAAAAGAAGTTGCATCAAGACACTGCAGCACACCAGAACAGCAAAAAGAGGAAGAAGAACACATCTAAAATGTATTCGCCAAAAACACATACCCCTGCAATTTCATCAACAGATGCCTAAGGGAAAGATAATGGAATGAGGACATGCCACAACCCAAAGACTAGCCACGTTATCATACATCAAGAACATTTCTGAACTGACAGCCAAACTACTAGGGCTCATAACAGCACACAAACCAACAGCCATTCTCCGACAACAACTCACCAGGACAAAGGACCTGACACCCAGCATGAGCAAAACCAATGTAGTGTACAAAATCCCATGCAAGGACTGCACAAAACATGACATAGGACAAACAGGAAGACAGCTAACGATCCGCATCCATGAACACCAACTAGCCACAAAACGACACGACAGGCTATCCTTAGTAGCCACACGCAGATGACCAGCAACATGACTGGGACAACACGACTATTATAGGACAAGCCAAACAGAGAACAGCTAGGAAATTCCTAGAGGCATGGCACTCATCAACAGATTCAATCAATAAGCACATCGACCTGGACCCAACATCTGGAACTGACAACCAGAAGCGGCAGAGACAAACCACTATAAATGCCGGAGGAAACAACACAAGCGCTTCACAGGAGGCTCCCAAGCACTGAGGATGTCACCTTGACGGGACGAAACGTCTGCAACACAAATTCCCAACTCGACGAACAGAACTACAACAACAAGCACCTGAGCTACAAATAGTCTCGCAAACTTTGAATTCTTCTGTTAGTTAGCATTGAGGATTGGCTATTTCCCAACACTTTAGCACCTTCTCTAATGCCTTCTGGAAATTCAAACGTACAATATATGGTGCTCAATTACCTATCCTGCTTGTTACCACTTCCAAAGAATTCCTGTAAATTTTAGACAGATAGGCTTTCCACTTTAAGCCATGCTGACTCCAATAAAGAATTTATTATAATTGATTCTCAAAACATTTTCCCATTAACCAATGTTAAGCAAGTTGTGCTGTATAGTTATCTGCTTGTTTTTTGCCTCCTACCTTTTTTTTATTTAAAAGTTTTACTTTGGCGGTTTTTCAATCCTCTGGCACACTTCCAGACTCTAAGATTCCGTGAAAACTTGCTGCCGGTGCATTCACTATCTCTATCTACTCCCTTTAATGCCTTAGGAAAAGATCATAAGACATAGGAGCAGAAATTAGGCCATTAGCCCATGGAATCTGCTTTGCCTTTCAATCATGGCTGATAAGTTTCTCCACAACATTCTCCCACTTCCTCCCCATGACAATCAAGAACCTATCTATCTCTGTCTTAAATACACTCAATGACCTGACCTCCACAGCCTTTTGTGGCAGTGAATTCCGTAGATTCCCATTAGGTCCAGGGACTAATTGGTTTTTAGTTCTGTTATTTTCCTTCATACTTTCTCACGAGTGATAGTCATTGTGTTTATTTCCTCTCCTGTTGTCCCTTGAATATTTGGATATTTTGGGATGTGTTTCTCATTTACTGTGAAGAAGGATGCAAAGTACTTATTCAACTCCTCCCATTTCCTGATTTCCCCAACCTTTTTCTCTAAAAGGGCCTGTGTTCACTTTCACTTCGCATGGATTCTGTAAATGTCAAAACTGACAACAAGTTTTACCTTTATAGCAAGTTTTGAGAAGATTTCAGCTCAGCGAAATCCAAAACCTCAACCTGAGCTACAAAGGTTCGTTTCCAGACGTTTTTACCTTACTAGGTAATATCTTCAGTGGACCTCATGTGAAGCACTGCTGAAAATTCCTGCTTTCTATTTATATGTTTGGGTTTCAGCAGAAAGCAGGAATTTTCAGCATTGCTTTGCATGCGGTCCACTGAAGATGTTACCTAGTAAGGTAACAAAATGTCTGGAAATGAACCTTTCAGCTCAGCAATCAAACCTCCTTCCAAAAGTTTTACCTTCAGTTTTTATATTCTCTTTTTTTTTGGTTGTCCTTTGTTTGTTAATAAAACTTTTCCAATCCTTTGCCTTGCACAATGACAAGGATTCATGGTATTTTTTTTTCAATCTGCTGCTATCCTTAACTTCCCTTATTAGCTATGGCTAGCTTATTCCCTTTCTTGAATCCCTCCTCACTGGCATATGTTTTTCTTGTAAGACATAAGCCATGTGCTTAAGGCTGCCATTGCTCCTCGACTGTCTTTGCTGCTAAATGCCTTTCCCAGCTCATTCCAGGTAGTTCTGCCCTCATTCTGTTGTAATTGCCCTAAGCTGAGCACAACTGTTAGGTGGTTCCTCTTCTTTCCCTACCCCTACACCCCCTAATTAAAAACTTGATATTTGCATATAAGTTGCTGAAAATGTGTTGCTGGAAAAGCGCAGCAGGTCAGGCAGCATCCAGGGAACAGGAGAATCGACGTTTCGGGCATAAGCCCTTCTTCCTATTTGCATATAAGTGCCAGCTGTGTCTAAAATTAGTTTGAGAAAGGAACCAAAAGAATCTGGCAATGGTGAATGAAGGATTAAAAGTATACAAGTCAGCATGGTGGGAACAGTTACCTGAATGTTCGCTCTTGATCCCATGCCATTTACACATGAAAGAGCAACAATGGAAAAACAAACCACGACTACCAACTGAACTGTTGTCATACCCCATTGACCTTCTTAGGTTAGTGCTGCTCATGGGGAGGGGGTTGAAGAAATGTAATAATCCTTTAACTATTTCTGTAAATGACTAGCACTCCTTTTGAGAGAACTATTGTAAGGTTAGTATCAGTAATTCAAACTAGAGTCTACAGCTTGAGAATTTCATTTCAAAACTATACCTCATTAAAAAAAAATCTTTACAGATAGTCACAAGAGCAGTTTGATTTTGTCATGGGGCATCGCCTGAATATAAGGGTACAGGAAGAACATAGCAAGCCAGGCAGCAGCAGGAGATGCAGGGGTTGACATTTCAGGTGTAACCCTCCTTCAGGACTGGCAATGGGTGTGGGGGGAAGCTACAGAGAAAGGGAGAGATGGGAGCAGGGTGATGAAGTGGGGATAGGTGATGTCCGGTAGAGGGCACGACCTGATTGGTTAGTGGGAGGAATGAATCCAATTGCTGGCAGGCAGGGGTGAGGGGAGAGAGACTATTTGAAATTTGAAAACTCAGTGTTGAGTACCCTGGGCTGTATGGTGTCCAGGCAGAAGATGAGGTGTTATTCTTCCAATAGGAGCTGGGGTTTGTCTTGGCAGTGGAGGAGGCCAAGGATGGTCATGTCAGAAAGGGAGTTGTGTGGGGAATTGAGCTGGGAGGTCCTGCGGACCCAGCTGCGTTGCTCAATGAACCATTCCCTAAGTATATGTGCAGTCTCCTTGATGTAGAGAAGACCACTGGGAGCACCTGATGCATCAAACTAGGTTGGAAGAGAGGCAGGTGAACCTCTGTCTCACCTGGAAGGACTGTTTGGGGCCCTGGATGGGAATGAGGGGGAATGGTGTACAGGTTTTGCATCTTTTCTGGTTGCAGAGGAAGGTACGTGAGAGTTTGGGGCTGGTATGAACAGAGCCCATTGGAGGAAACGGTTCTGGCGGAAGGCAGAGAGGGGAAGATGTTCTTGGTGGTGGGGTCTATTTGGAGTTGGTGCAAGCATTTGAGCATGATGTGTTGGATGTGGAGACTGATGGCGTGGTAGGTGAAGACAAGGGGAACTCTTTATTGTGTTGGGGTGGTTCAGAGCAGTGGAACAGGAAATGGAGGTGGAGCAGCGGAGGGATGTCTGGATGACGGAAGGAGGAAAAGCACATTGTTCAAAATAGTTGAATATCTGGGATGCTCGCGAGTGGAATGACTACTCATCTGAGCAGATTCAGCAGAGGAATTGGGAGAATGGGGTGGAGTTAGGTGGAGGAATTGGGAAACATCTCCTCCCACCCAGTACCCTGCAATCACCCACAACTTCCACCCCGCCCTCAAATTCACTTGGTCCACCTCGGACACCTCCCTCCCCTTTCTTGACCTCACCATTTCCATCTCCGGTGACAGTCTTTTTGGATGTGGAGCTGAGGCCACAGGAAGATGAGCCATGATCTTATTGAATGGTGAGCAGGCCACATGGTCTACTGTTCTTAGTTCTGTAGACAATGTTTAAATATGTAGAACAAACAAACCCAGCACATTTCCTACAAATGGAGAAAGTGAGGACTGTAGATGCAAGAGATCAGAGTCGAAGAGTATGATGCTGGAAAAGCATAGCGAGTCCGGCAGCATCCGAAGTGCAGGAGAATCGACGTTTTAGGCATAAACCCTTATGTTCCTTGCATGCTGCCTGACTGGCTGTGCTTCGGCCCACATTTCCTACATACGCGACTATATTTGCATACATTTGAGGCGTCGGAGGGCCTGATAACTGGGCAGACTCTCATTTACAGCTAAGTATAGATATGGAGTTGAATGTGGGTGGATTTTCATTTCCAGGAGTCGGCAAGTGCCAATAGCTTGAGTTTCCCTGCAGGAAAATGAATGCAGCTTTTTGGAGATTATACAGCAGGACAATTTATGCGAGCGAGATATTAACTCTAAAATAACTTGCCCTCAGTGTAAACCGATAGGGGATCGGTTGCTTCTGCAAAGTCTCCTGGGAGAAGGTCAGAAACACGAAGTGTTCCTTAGCAACCAGCTGTAGACAAGGGCAATGAGGGAGAATTGCGCCGTGTTTTAAATACCGACGCAAATAACCAGTCATTCTCGGATTCTCATTTTTCTCGCCGCCACTGCAACGTTGCTCGCCCGTTGTGAGGGTTGTCCCGATCTTGTGCAGCGGGCAGTGAACAATGGACGGAGTGCAAGCTGCTACAGCAATCCATGTTGAGAGCACACTCGCTCTGATCAAACCCGACGCCATCGAAAATGCCAATGAAATCGAAGATATAATTCTCCGATCCGGCTTCACCATTCTTCAGGTACATTGTGTGGTGTGTCCTGGGCATTGCCAGTCAATGCAACTTTTACAGCCACCCCCCCCCCCCCCCCACACACAACACGTAGAATTCCGGGTATGAATGTTTTACTCTCAATACAACTTATTAAGGACGGCTTGGGGGAAAAGATGTCTTTCATCGTTTTGTTTTTTTTAGTTTTTTTTATAAAAAGCCGCATTCAGTTTATTATTCGCAATTTTGTTTCACCGTTTAATTTGTAAATGCCGTTAAATATCAAAACTAAAGAGAGATCTACTGTAAAGGGCAAATTCTCCTACTTTTTTTTCTGAAACCTTCTGGCTAACTCCACAAAGCAGAGTAGTTAGTGGTGACGGTGATAAATTGATTTTCATCCGAGATTGAAGTGCAGCGCAGTAACCCCAAATTGATTCTTATTCGGACCGTGGCTGTTTTAAAGGAAAGAGCTCAGAAATAGGAATCAGACACTACCTAAATCTGAGGCAGAGTAATGTTAGACTGCATATACGTAAATGCATGCAGTGTGGTAAAATAAGCTTGGTGAGCTGCAAACGCAAGTTGGTCATCTGAATTAATGATTTACATCAAAACGTTGGAGCGGAAGTAGACTATTTGGTCATAGTCATAGAGATGTACAGCATGGAAACAGACCCTTCGCTCCATGTTGACCAGATATCCCAACCCAATCTAGTCCCACCTGCCAACACCTGGCCCATATTCCTATAAACCCTTCCTATTCATATACCCATCCAAATGCCTTTTAAATGTTGCAATTGTACCAGCCTCCACCACTTCCTCTGGCAGCTCATTCCATACGCATACCACCTCCTGTGTGAAAAGGTTGCCGCATAGGCTTCTTTTATCTTTCCCCTCTCACTCTAAACCTATGCCCTCTAATTCTGGACTCCCCCACCCCAGGGAAGAGACTCTGTCTATTTATCCTATTCATGCCCCTCATGATTTTATAAACCTCTATAAGGTCACCCCTCAACCTCCAATGCTCCAGGGAAAATGACACCAGCCTACTCAACCTCTCCCTATAGCTGAAATCCTCCAACCCTGGCAACATCCTTGTAAATCTTTTCTGAACCCTTTCAAGTTTCACAACATCTTTCTGATAAGAAGGAGACCAGAATTGCACACAACAATGGCCTAGCCAGTGTCCTGTACAGCCGCAACATGACCTCCCAACTCCTGTACTCAATACTCTGACCAATAAAGGAAAACATACCAAACACCTTCTTCACTATCCTATCTACCTGCGACTCGACTTTCAAGGAACTATGAATCTGCACTCCAAGGTCTCTTTGTTCAGCAACACTCCCGAGGAAAAACCATTAAGTGTATAAGTCCTGCTAAGATTTGCTTTCCCAAAATGCAGCACCTCACATTTATCTGAATTAAACTCCATTTGCCACTTCTCAGTCCATTGCCCCATCTGATCAAGATCCTGTTGTAATCTGAGGTAACCTTCTTCGCTGTCCACTACACCTCCAATTTTGGTGTCATCTGCAAACTTACTGATTATACCTCTTATGCTCACATCCAAATAATTTATATAAATGATGAAAAGTAGTTTTTGATAAGGGATAGAATTACAGCTGTACTGAGGGAGGATATTCCCAGAAATACATCTAGAGAAGTAATTTGCGTGGAACTGAGAAATAAAAAAGGGATGATCACCTTACTGGGATTGTATTATAGGCACACTAGTGCTAATAGTCAGAGGGAAATTGATAAACAAATTTGTAAGGAGATCTCAGTTACCTGTAAGAATAATAGGGTGGTTATAGTAGGGGATTTTAACTTTCCAAACATTGACTGGGACTGCCATAGTGTTAAGGGTTTAGATAGAGAGGAATTGGATAAGTGTGTAGAAGAACATTTTCTGATTCAGTATGTGGATGTATCTACAAGAGCAGTTGCAAAACTTGACCTACTCTTGGGAAATAAGGTAGGGCAGGTGACTGAGGTGTCAGTGGGGAAGCACTTTAGGGCCAGCGACCATAATTCTATTAGTTTTAAAATAGTGATGGAAAAGGATAGACCAGATCTAAAAGTTTAATTTCTAAATTGGAGAAAGGCCGATTTTGACGGCATTAGGCAAGAACTTTCAAAAGCTGATTGGGGGGCAGATGTTCACAGGTAAAGGGAAGGCTGGAAAATGGGAAGCTTTCAGAAATGAGATAACGAGAGTCCAGAGAAAGTATATTCCTGTTAGGATGAAAGGAATGACTGGTAGGTGTAGGAGATGCTGGATGACTAAAGAAATTGAGGGTTTGGTTAAGAAAAAGAAGGAAGCATTTGTCAGGTATAGACAGAATAGATCAAGTGAATTCTTAGAGTATAAAGGCAGTAGGAGTATACTTAAGAGAGAAATCAGGATGGCAAAAAGGGTACATGAGATAACTTTGGCAAATAGAGTTAAGGAGAATCCAAAGGGTTTTTACAATACATGAAGGACAAAGGGATAATTAGGGAGAGAATAGGGACCCTCAAAGATCAGTAAGGTGGCCTTTGTGTGGAGCTGCAGAAAATGGGGGGGATACGAAACGAGAATTTTGCATCAGTATTTACTGTGAAAAAGGACATGGAGGGAAATCAATGGTGACATCTTGAAAAATGTCCATATTACAGAGGAGGAAGTGCTGGATGTCTTGAAACTCATAAACGTGGATAAATCCTCAGGACCTGGTCAGGTGTACCCTAGAACTCTGTGAAAAGCTAGGGAAGTGATTGCTGGGCATGTTGCTGAGATATTTGTATCATCGATAGTCACAGGTGAAGTGCTGGAAGACTGGAGGTTGGCTAACGTGGTGCCACTGTTTAAGAAAGGTGATAAGAACAAGGCAGGGAACTATACACCAGTGAGCCTAATGTTGGTTTTGGGTAAGTTGTTGGAGGGAATCCTGAGGGACAGGACATATATGTATTTGGAAAGGCAAGGACTGATTAGGGATAGTCAAATAGGAATGGTTTAGAGAGATATGGGTCAAGCAAATGGGACTGGATTAGATTAGGATATCTGGTCTGCATGGCCAAATTGGACCGAAAGGTTTGTTTTGTTTCTGTGCTGTACACCTCTATGATTCTGTGATCTGAAGCCTTAAAAAAGCAGTCTAGTTTCCCTTTATCAGTTGCTGTAAGCTGTTGTTTTTAACCAATAAGCCCAAGACTTTGTAAGTTGTGGATCAGTCACTCTGTTCCTCCTGCAAGCAAATAAAAGTACCTGGAGAACAGAGATTGAGGGGCATGAAGTCCTGACATGACAAAAGGATCATCTCCATGAGCTCTGTGGACAGGGACAACTAAACTGCCTTCCCAGTCTTTCCTTTATCCATTACACAATGCTTCTGGTTTGTCTGTCCACCTACAGGTTTATGTATAGGGAGATTTATCATAAGGATAGGTGTTTTAACTAATAAGGTTATATGTTGATTGTTCAGAATTGTTTACCTGTAGCCAGAATCAGTTTATTTGTAATAAACAGTAATTCGTGTTAAGTCCACAACCTGGTTCATGCTCTCTGTTAACTTGGGTCTAAATGTTGGTAAATTCAGGAATTTTGCATACTTTAATAAAATCATTAACTTCTTCAAAGTTTGTGAGAAGATTTGTAGCTCGGGTGCTCGTTGTTGTGGTTCTGTTCGCCGAGCTGGGAATTTGTGTTACAGACGTTTCGTCCCCTATCTAGGTGGCATCCTCAGTGCTTGGAAGCCTCCTGTGAATCGCTTCTGTGATGTTTCCTCCAGCATTTATAGTGGTTTGAATCTGCCTCTTCTGGTTGTCAGTTCCAGCTGTCCGCTGCAGTGACCGGTATATTGGGTCCAGGTCGATGTGCTTATTGATTGAACCTGTGGATGAGTGCCATGCCTCTAGGAATTCCCTGGCTGTTCTCTGTTTGGCTTGTCCTATAATAGCAGTGTTGTCCCAGTCGAATTCATGCTGCTTGCCATCTGCGTGTGTGGCTACTAAGGATAGCTGGTCGAGTCGTTTCGTGGCTAGTTGGTGTTCATGGATGCGGATCGTTAGCTGTCTTCCTGTTTGTCCTATGTAGTGTTTTGTGCAGTCCTTGCATGGGATTTTGTACACTACATTGGTTTTGCCCATGAGCACTATAAATGCTGGAGGAAACATCACAGAAGCGCTTCACAGGAGGCTCCCAAGCACTGAGGATGTCACCTAGACAGGGGACGAAATGTCTGCAACACAAATTCCCAGCTCGGCGAACAGAACCACAACATCTTTAACTTCTGTGACGACCCCAGGAATAGAAGGGCTTGATTACTAGTGCACTACTCCTATGAGTTGTGACAATGTGTCGGGAAAGCATCCAGGCTTCCTGAATGTCTAAAGTTACATAGTTTTAAATGAGCAAGAAAAGGCTGGCTTACAACAAATACCTGTACCATTTTCATTTTACCATTGAGAGCCAAATTGAATAGATAAGGTTCAGAGAAAATACAAAATAGCAATACGGGGTACAGGAAGTTTTGGAGAATAGTCATACAGTCATATAGCATGGAAATGGACACTTTGGTCCAACCAGCCCATATCCCTTCAAACCCTTCCTATTCATGTATTCATCCAAATGCTTTTTAAACGTTGTAATTGTACCCACATCCACCACTTTCTCAGGAAGTTCATTCTACACACAAACCACTCTCTGTGTAAAAATATGCCCGTTATGCCTTTTTTAAATATTTCCTCTCTCACCTTAAAAATGTGCTCTCTCATCTTGAAATTCTCCATCCTAGGGAAAAGACAACTAACATTAACTCTATCTATACCTCTCATGATTTTATAACTTCTATCAGGTCGACTCTCAACCTCCTACGCTCCAGTGAAAAAAATCCCAGCCTATCCAACCTTCCTTTATAACTCAAACCTTCCATACCCTGCAACATCCTGTTAAATCTCTTCTGAACTCTCTCCAGCTTAACAATATCCTTCCTGTAACTGGGCAACCAGAACTAGACACAGTATTTATGAAGAGACATCACATTGTCCTGTACAACCTCAACGTGTCTTCCCAACTTCTTTACTCAAAGGACTGAGCAATGAAGGCAACCATGCCAAATGCCTTTTTAACCATCACTGTCTACATGAGATGCAAACTTCAAAGAATTATGTAAAAACCAAAAGAACTGCGGATGCTGTAAATCAGAAGCAAAAACAGAAGTTACCGGTAAAGCTCAGCAGGTCTGCGAAGAAAAATCAATTAACGTTTCAGGACCGGTGACCCTCCCTCAGAACCATTCTGAGGTAGAGCCACTGGATTGGAAATGTTAACTCTGATTTTTCTTCACAGTTGCTGCTAGACCTGCTGAGCTTTTCCAGCAACTTCTGTTTTTGTTGAGTTATGTACCTGCATCCCTAGATTCCTCTGTTCCACAACATGACCCAAGGCCCTATCATAATTGTATAAGCCCTACTTTTGTTAATAGATTAACGTAAGACTTAAAAATTGACTCACAAATCATTTATAAATACGAAAAATAAAAGTAGTGTAGAGTTTTTTGGTAACCAGAAAAGGTCATTGTATTCCTTCTTTGATAAAGATAGGAAACAACTTCTTTGGGAAAGGTTTGTAATATAGAGCTCTACATATTTGTAGTGTTGGGCAAAATATACAGCAGGAAACTGGAGATGTATGGCGCTTGGAATAGGGGAAGATAACTGTTGAAACCTCAACTTGAAATACTCAGAAGAAAATACCTATCATTAGGAGCAGTTAATGAAACTTCATTCTGGCATTGATTGAAAGGCATTAGATTGTCCAAAGTTTACTGTCTAGGGAAATAGGATAAAACTCACTATTAGAATTTGGGAAGTGATGGATTAATGTTTATTTGTTCTAAGTAGCATGTTTTGGTTTGAGATGTGAAAAATTATTAAGTTTTATTTAAGACAGATAAGTTCATGTTTGACATGGAATCGAGTTCAGGAAAAGCATGTTTTGTTGTAATCACATCTCAAACTTAATTCCTGCCAGTAATTATATTATTGAATTAAAAACTGCTCTCACTTATTTAGTCACCAATTCACATTTTTAAAATATGTATGATATTGACTGAACTTTTTTTCTCGTTACAGAAAAGGAAAGTATATTTGAGTCCAGAGCTGTGCAGTGATATTTATGCTACACATTATGGAAAAATATTCTTTCCCAGTTTAACAGCATTCATGAGTTCAGGACCAATAATTGCCATGGTTATTGCCAGAAATCAAGCTGTAGCATACTGGAGGGAGTTGATTGGACCTGCAAATAGTGTAAAAGCTAAAGAAACTCATCCAGGCAGGTAAGTGATCTTGGAGTTTAGCTCGTGTGAGGTAAATCTGTTGCCAACTATAGTGGACACCCATTGTTCCACATGTGTAGGGTGGTTGGGTGGGGTGTTGGGTAATCTAATCGACCAGTCAGGGAAAAGTAAATTATGTAATTGATATAATCCTGTTACGTAATTGATATAATCCTGTTACTGTCCTACTGTGTGGAAGATAGGCTAAGATTCTTTATTTTCCACAACAATTTCTGAAATCTGAACTTAGAGTGGGTTAAATGTTGTGATTTTCTCACTTGGAGATGATGTTTTGGGTCTCTTCAATGATAAATTCGCTAAGTTATAAATCAAAAGCTAATGTCATTAAGAGCTGAGGGCATTTTTAGTTACATTTGAGCACTTTGATAAATTCTTTAACATTTAAAATGCTCAATACAGTTTCTGTTTTAAAATATTGTCATTAGGGCTGCAGTTTTATACATTAAAAATAACAATAAAATATATGACCCATTTGACCTGTTTTATCAATGTCTGCCTGTTTCAGTATTAGAGCAATATATGGCACTGATCACCTCAGGAATGCTGTACATGGGAGCGAGACCTCCTCAGCAGCAAAGAGGGAAATCCAGTTAATTTTTCCTTACAGTAAGTCTTTAATCTGGTGGGTAATCTTGATGTTTTGATGTAATAGCAAAAATTGTCACATTTTATATGTTCTCATCTCTTGGTCCCAAAATGACAAGCAAAATAACTCAAATGGGATTCATTTGGATGAAGGGCAATGGAGAGCTGCATTACATACTTGGATTAAAAGTGATAAGAAATTGAATGCTTAATGGAAATATGTAGAGTTTCCCTGAAATAAGTTAAAGTCCTGGTCATTAAGAGAAAAGAAATATGCTCTGGTTTCTGGGGTCTATCATTCATGTTAGTGTAAATTGTGTATAAAATGGGTGTGAATGAATGGGCTATTTAAATTTGCATGTAGCCTTCAAGAAGACATTTAGCTCACAAATTTTAGCATTATACTGGGAGACAAACAGAAAAAGAAATGCAGTGGGTTGATTGTTCACGTCGCTATCAAATAACTTCATTTTGTAACATGTCACTGAAGTAGCACATTAGAAATCAAGACACAACATTCCCAAAGTCATCACAAAGTTAAAGTTTTTCAAAGAAAGCAACATTCCCAAACTATCTGATTTTCAGATCCAGGTTGAGAGAAAGCATCGATCAAGTTTCTGTCTTAATTAGATTCTAGCTAAACATTTCATATAAATGTATTAACCTATATAAATTAAAACTTTAAATTCCGTAGAAGCTCCCCCTTACCTACAGACATAAATTGGGGAAAAAATACATCAGGTAGAGGGAGAACCGGAAAAATAGTTCCATTGTCTTTGTTCACAAGATGTATTGAGTTTGTTCTTACTGATCTGAAAGTTTTTCCTTGACCTTCCTTTTCCCAGACCTTCCATTGGTCTGCAAAAGGTGCAGGATGGCTGTTTCACTTTTGAAAGATGGATGACTTATCCAATTCAAAGTCACAAGTTGCAGCATTTGCTGAAGGAAATTGGGAGAGGTACAGACAAGGGAACACATGGTGAGGTCAGTGCAGGAGAGAGACAGAGAGAAAGAAACTGACAAAACAGTGAACCTGCACAGTTACTGCCTTTGCTGTTTGAATTCATATATCGCTGGACATTGGAGTGCGTCTAGGAAAATTAACAAACAGTGAAATTCACAACTGATCTTGGAGGAACTGTTTGGGTGCAGTAACAGCACTGAAACAGATAATTGAATAGTTTTACATGTGGCCTACAGAAAGTCTGCAGAAGTGATTAGAGTGG
>NC_057723.1:36589152-36619378 GCF_004010195.1 Chiloscyllium plagiosum
ATTAATTTAACCTGGAGCAGTGTTTTGTAGAGGAATAAGACGATGTTATTTTCTGGGTCTGTAGATTGTGAAGGAGCAAAAATGGCCTTTAGTAGAGTGATATGCACTTCTTGTCAGATGTAGGAGTTTAAGGAGAGTTTACGGGTTTCTGTGGATTATATCTGCAATAAATGCTGTTAATTGTGAATCTTATCAGATCGAATGGATTGCTTGGAGAAACAGTTAGAAGCAATGAGGAATTTGCAACAGCAACAGTATGTGATGGATGGCAGTTATAGGAAGGGGGAAAAGTTGCAGATACAGTCACATAGATGGGTCAATTCCAGGAAAGGTAAGAGAGGTAGGCATTTAGTGCAGGAGTCTTCTGTGGCTATCCCCATTTCAAAAAGTATGCTGTTTTGGAAAATGTAGGGTGTAATCGATTCACAGGGGAATGTAGCACGAACAGCCAAGTTTCTGGTATTGAGACTGGCTGTAGTGCAATGAGGGGTACGTTGGGTTCCAAGAGATCAATTGTGTTATGGGACTCTCTAGTCAGAGGTACCGACTGTTTCTGTACGTCTGTTTCTGTGGCCAGCAGTGAAAAAGCAGAATGATGTGTTGCGTCCCTGGTGCCAGGATCAAGGATGTCTCAGAGAGGGTGCAGAATGTTCTCATGGGGGAGAGGGGCAGCAAGATGTTATTGTCTACATTGGAGCCAACGACATTGGAAGGGAAAAGGTTGAGATCCTGAAGGGAGATTACAGACAGTTAGGCAGGAATTTAAAAAGGAGGTCCTTGAGAATAGTAATATCTGGATTACTCCCGGTGCTACGAGCTAGTGAGGGCAGAAATAGGAGGATAGAGCAGATGAATGCATGGCTGAGGAACTGGTGTATGGGAGAAGGATTCACATTTTTGGACCATTGGAATTTCTTTTGGGGTAGAAGTGACCTGTACAAGAAGGACGGATTGCACCTAAATTGGAAGGGGACTAATATACTGGCATGGGCATTTGCTAGAGCTATTCAGGGGCTGAGACCCAGGAGGATCGTGAGGAAAGAGATCAATCTGAGACTGATACAGTTGAGAACAGAAGCGAGTCAAACAGTCAGGGCAGGCAGGGATAAGGTAGGACTAATAAATTAAACTGCATCTACTTCAATGCAAGAAGCCTAACAGGAACTCAGGGTATGGTTAGGAACATGGGACTGGGATATCATAGCAATTACAGAAACATGGGTCAGGGATGAACGGGACTGGCAGCTTAATGTCCCAGGATACAAATGCTACAGGAAGGATAGAAAAGGAGGCAGGAGAGGAGGGGGAGTGGCGTTTTTGATAAGGGATAGCATTACAGCTGTATTTAGGGATGATATTCCCGGAAATACATCCAGGAATGTTATATGGGAGGAACTGAGAAATAAGAAAGGGATGATCACCTTATTGGGATTGTATTACAGACCCCCTAATAGTCAGAGGGAAATTGAGAAACAAATTTGTAAGGAGATCTCAGTTATCTGTAAAAATAATAGGGTGGTTATGGTAGGGGATTTTAACTTTCCAAACATAGACTGGGACTGCCATAATGTTAAGGGTTTAGATGGAGAGGGATTTGTTAAGTGTGTACAAGACAATTTTCTGATTCAGTCTGTGGGTGTACCTACTACAGAAGGTGCAAAACGTGACCTACTCTTGGGAAATAAGGCAGAGCAGGTGACTGAGGTGTCAGTGGGGGAGCATTTTGGGGCCAGTGACCATAATTCTATTAGATTTAAAATAGTGATGGAAAAGGATAGACCAGATCTAAAAGTTGAATTTCTAAATTGAAGGAAGGCCAATTTTGACGGTATTAGGCAAGAACTTTCAAAAGCTGATTGGGGGCAGATGTTCGGAGGTGATGGGACGGATGGAAAATGGGAAGCTTTCAGAAATGAGATAACGAAAATCCAGAGAAAGTATGTTCCTGTTAGGGTGAAAGAAAGGCTGGTAGGAATAGGGAATGCTGGATGACCAAACAAATTAAGGGTTTGGTTCAGAAAAAGAAGGAAGCATATGTAAGGTATAGACAGGATAGATCAAGTGAATCCTTAGAAGAGTATAAAGGCAGTAGGAGTATACTTAAGAGGGAAATCAGGAGGGCAAAGAGGGGACATGAGAAAGCTTTGGCAAATAGAATTACAGAGAATCCAAAGGGTTTTTACAAATACATTAAGGACAAAAGGGTAACTAGGGAGAGAATAGGGGCCCACAAAGATCAGCAAGGCGGCCTTTGTGTGGAGCTGCAGAAAATGGGGGAGATACTAATCGAGTATTTTACATCAGTATTTATTGTGGAAAAGGACATGGAAGATATTGAATGTAGGGAAATAGATGGTGACATTTGAAAAATGTCCATATTACAGAGGAGAAAGTGCTGGATATCTTGAAACGCATAAAGTTGGATAAATCCACAGGACCTGTTCTGGTGTACCCGAGAACTCTATGGGAAGCTAGGGAAGTGATTGCGGGGCCTCTTGTTGAGATATTTGTATCATCGATAGTCACAGGTGAAGTGCTGGAAGACTGGAGGTTGGCTAACGTGGTGCCATTGTTTTAAGAAATGTGGTAAGGACAAGGCAGGGAATTATAGACCAGTGAGGTTGACGTCAGTGGTGGGCAAGTTGTTGGAGGGAATTCTGAGGGACAAGATGTACATGTATTTGGAAAGGACTGATTAGGGATAGTCAACATGGCTTTGTGCATGGGAAATCATGTCTCACAATCTTAATTGAGCTTTTTGAAAAAATAACAAAGAGGAATGTTAAGGGCAGAACGGTGGACTTGATCTATATGAACTTCAGTAAGCCATTCGACAAGGTTCCCCATGGGAGACTGGTTAGCAAGGTTAAATCTCACGGAATACAGGGAGAACTAGCCATTTGGATACAGAACTGGCTCAAAAGTAGAAGACAGAGGTTGGTGACGGAGGGTTGTTTTTCAGACTGGAAGCCTGTGACCAGTGGAGTGCCACATGGATTGGTGCTGGGTCCATTACTTTTCGTCATTTATGTAAATGATTTGGATGTGAGCATAAGAGGTACAGTTAGTAAGTTTGCAGATGACACCAAAATTCAGAGGTATCGTGGACAGCAAAGAAGGTTATCTCGGATTACAATGAGATCTTGATCAGATGGGCCAATGGGCTGAGGAGTAGTAGATGGAGTTTAATTCTGATAAATGCGAGGTGCTGCATTTTGGGAAAGCAAATCTTAGCAGGACTTATACACTTAATGGTAAGCTTCTAGGGAGTGTTGCTGAACAAAGTGACCTTGGACTGTAGGTTCATAGCTACTTGAAAGTGGAGTCAGGTAGATAGGATAGTGAAGAAGGCATTTGGTATGCTTTCCTTTATCGGTCAGAGTATTGAGTATACGAGTTGGGAAGTCATGTTGCGGCTGTACAGGACATTGGTTAGGCCACTGTTGGAATATTGCGGCAATTCTGGTCTCCTTCCCATCGGAAAGATGTATGAAACTTGAAAGGGTTCAGAAAAGATTTACAAGGATTTTGCCGAGGATGTGAGCTATAGGGAGAGGCTAAACAGGCTAGGGCTGTCTTCCCTGGAGCGTCGGAGGCTGAGGGGTGACCTTATAAAAATTTACAAAATAATGAGAGGCATGGATAGAATAAATAGACAAAGTCCTTTCCGTGGAATGGGGGAGTCCAGAACTAGAGGGCATAGGTTTAAGGTGAGAGGGGAAAGATATAAAAGAGACCTAAGGGGCAACCTTTTCACACAGAGGGTTGTGCGTGTATGGAATGAGCTGCCAGTGGAAGTGGTGGAGGCTGGTACAATTGCAACAGTTAAATGGCATTTGGATGGCTATATGAATAGGAAGGGTTTGGAGGAATATGGGCCAGGTGCTGACAGGTGGGACTAGATTGGGTTGGGATATCTGGTCAGCATTGATGGGTTGGACCGAAGGGTCTGTTTCCGTGATGTACATCTCTATGACTCTAACTGTTTTTTTTTGGTTGCTGTGGATTTGCAGATTCTTCTCTTCTGGTCTGACTAATTTCTCTGTCTTGTTCGCAGCCTAAGTTATATAGCCATCTAGCAGACAGAGGACCTTTGTCATTGATATCTAGCTACCAATCAGCTTCACTTGTAACAACTCCTCAGCTTCAGTATGACCTACTTTGCTGAAAGCCACAACTTAAAAAGTTCACACAAAGTAGCAAAGTCAGTAGTTTAATATATGCAGCCATCCTTGTAAATACTTGGTTTTCAGAACAGTTCTTTCTCAATTCTATCCACAGATTTTGTTTTTGAAAAGCACAAAAATAAAAGGACACAGTCTCTACTTGCCTCTGCCCTTTTAGGAATATGAAACACCATTACAAAAAAACAGGATATACAAGAATCAAAACACCAAGATTTGCATCCATTCCTCTGTCCTTAGGCAAACTTAAGCAATATTAATATGTGTTAAATATGTTACTTATTCTAACATTTTACATTTGGGTCAACGCATTTGCAGTTTCATTCTCTCTCTTTCCTGTAATATGAATAATTTTAGACGGGTTGTAACAAAAGATTTTAAATAATCTCACTTTTTAAAGTTTCCAATGAAGACTAATAGATTATGATCAACATAAATTAGCATTTTATTGTTATCATGTCATATATAGACTTCAAAATATTGAAAAGGTATTGTGGGGCAGCATGGTGCTCAGTAGTTAGCACTACTACCTCATAGTGCCAGGGACCTGAGTTTGATTCCAGCCTCAGGTGACTGTCTGTCTATGTGGAGTTTGCCTATTCTCCCCGTGTTTCCTTGAGGGCTCTGGTTTCCTCCCACAGTTCAAAAATGTACAGGTCAGGTGAATTGGCCCTGCTAAATTGCCCATTATTCAGAGGGAAATGGGTCTGGGTGGGTTACTCTTCGGAGGGTCAGTGTGGACTTGTTTGGCCAAATGGCTTGTTTCTATACTGTAGGGAATCTAATCTAACAACAATCATCAAAGTTTGTTTCCATGGCATTGTAAAACTGATGTAGGTTTTTGGAGATGTAACCCAATGATTCTAATCCTGACTCATCATCCTGTTAGACAACAGCACCTATCACTAAATCAACTGTAATTATGGAAAGTCTGGAAAAGTCAGGGGCGGCCAACAGTCTTTTGTTTATTGTTAAGATAGTTTTCAGCTTCTCAAAGGCTGCTTGATATTCTGCGGACTATGCCGTTTTTGTTTGTTTCTTTAATGAGTTTGTTAAAAGCACAGCTATCGTACTGAAAATGTGCACAAGTTTCTGGTAAAATCTACACATTCCTAAAAACCTTACAATTTCTCATTTAATTTTAGAAATAGGAACTTCGATTGGAGCCTATAGTTTCACTGTTCTTGGCAACACTTGTCCAACAAAATATCCTAGACATATACTCTTGCATTTCCAAATGCACTTTTGGTTAAATTTATTACAACTGTATTAAACAATTTATTACACTGTCAACTGTAATTGCTTAAACTGGTTTCGCCTTGTCTCAGTGCTGTTACCATGTGTCATGCTATACTACAACATTATTCAAATACACTGTGCAGTTATGAACTCCAGCTACAACTTGATTCATAAGCCTCTGGAATTTAGTTGGGACATTTTTTAACGTAAATGGCATCATTTAACATTGGTATAACCTATTTAATATAACAAGCCCTCTATGGTCATGGTACTTGCCATCCTCTTTAGCAGATCCTTTGTCAAGTCTGTCATGCAGTTCTCCCACCATGGAATTGGGTTTGAATCTGTCTTTGTGATTGCATTCACCTTTCTATAATCAGTACCAAGTTCAGCTGAGGGTTTTTTTAAAAACAGGTGAAGCTGATTGGTGTGAACTGGTAACCACATATCAAAAACAAAGTTCTTCTGCCTGCCAACAACCATGTGATTGGTTGTCTGGTGGCTACACAGCTTTGGCTGTGAACAAGACAGACTAGAAGAAAACCTGCAAGAATGCAGCAGCCAACAACTCTCATAGATCCATCCAGATAAGGAACCAGTACTTTAAATGAACTGTAGCTCTTTAGACTAGGTTCAATTCAATGCTTTTCCAGCATGTACTGAATCTGTTTCCACTTGAACTTGTTTTTTTCCTGAGCCGATAAGGATGCTGTTTTATCAGTCTTGACTCATGTAATCAATATGATGTCTAGCTCTTGCAGTACATCTAGCTGTATTTCTATAAATTATTTCATACTAGCTCAATAACCTTACAAGATTCTCCTGTCATCTTTTCTCTTATGAGAGACTAACATAACAATATCTTGTGTTAATTGGATTGGAGGAAGTTTGCTTTGGGAATTGCCTACCTCTCCTTCAATCTTACATTTTCATTATCTCTATCATCTTCCACTATCCTTACTCCCTGATACACCTTTGATCCTTCTTATTTTCTTCTCCACAATGATACCTTTTTAGTTTGTTTGTGATGTAACTGATTCTTCTTCCTATGATCAGAAGTACATATCAGAAGAGTCACTTTTCCAGCCTACCTAACTACTTTTATGTGGACCATTGAATTTCACCTCTGGAGGTTTCTCTTGCAAAAGCAACAATAACAATACTACATCTCCTGTTTGAAACATTCTAGCCGCCATGAAATTTTCAAATATTCCTGCTCCTATGTGTCTTTCTAGAAACATAGACATGTAATCCAACATTGAGATTTCATCTTTTTAATTCAATAACTTTTCCTTAAGAAATGTTAATGGATCTCTAATCTCATGTCTATAAACCAATTGAAATGGACTAAATTCAATAGATTAATTTGGGGAATGTCTGGTAGCAAATAGTAAGAAACGTAATCCATTGTCCCAATTCTGTCAGTTTTTATGACAGTATGCTTTAATCATGATTTTCATTATATGTTTCCAAAGCTCCCTGTATTTGTGAATGATACAATGTTAACCTCAATTGTTTTATAACCAAATTGTTAACTATTTTCTGGAAAACTTTAGAACCCTGATCAGACTGCATCTCAATTGATAGCCCGTGATGAGTAAAAAACTGAGTTAACATTTCCAATGCTATCTTAGCTGTAATCAACCTTACTATCCTTACTCCCTGATACACCTTTGATCCTTCTTATTTTCTTCTCCACAATGATACCTTTTTAGTTTGTTTGTGATGTAACTGATTGTAAAGTTAGACTGGTGTCCTGCTTCCGTTTTTGGCAATGGTCCTACACCATCCAGTAACACTCATCTGAATGGCTCTTCAAAGATTGATATAGGTGTCAACAGGTGCTGATCTGATTATAACCCGAGGTTTTCCACTTGTATGTCTTGTTCTACTGGACTACATCTTTATGAAATCCATATAAAATACCTGTTTATTCCTGTGGTTTCCATTTCTTTATTTACCCAGCCATAGGAAATTCATGTTCTACTCACAATATTTCCTTATGACATCTGGGCAAGTTCATTATTTCATGAACAACTGTTTATTCTTCATCTGCAGGTCTGTGAGAATGGCTCCTCTTCCTCATCAAAACTCCATTTTTAATATAAAAGCATTCTAGAGCTCCTTCAGTCTCTGCTTCAGTCTGACCTATCTGTGTTAACTAACTTAACTCTGGGAAAGTTTCCTTAACTTCAATTAACAAAGATATGCTGAACATTTCCTGTGAATTGTCTTTCTTCTTAAATAGAGTTTTGGCTCCCCTAAGATTGCTTAGGTCACATGTTGGAAAATACCCAGAACCTGTTCCCATTACTGTTCTGTCTCAACTAGACTTTCCATGATTGTAGTGAATTTATGACTTTCACTCCTGCCAAATCATTCCCTAGAAGTAAATCAATTCCATCCATAGTTAATTTCTTAACCTGTAGTCCAGACAGTAAGTCACACTCTATTTGGATTTCGTACAATTGAACTGAGATATACTCTCCATCTGCCAAAGTGTTACCAACACTTTGGCTTTCATTGAATATTCTGGAGGGAAAACTAAATCTTTCTCCGATAAGGAAGTTTCAGTGACTTCTGTATCCCTCAGAATAGTTTATAGGCTTGAATACTTCCTTTGAAGAAAAAGGGGTTATCTTCCCTTTTGATTAAAACGCTTCATATCTCTCTGCTATCTTATGTACTATTTCTACATTCTCAATAGTATCCACCTCTGGTACCTCAATTTTTGTTAAAGTTATAATCTGGTAAGTGGCCTTTTCTTTCTGAGTTTATTTTTCAAACACATTAAGGACTCCAGGAAGTCTCAGACTTCCCTCATACATTCCAGCTTTCTGAATGAATGTGTTCTACTTTGTTGCAATGGAAAAAGATACTTTGGCTTCCAATTTTCATCTCTGCACTTAGTACTTCCGTTCTCATCTGAAGAGGAGATCTAGGGGCATTCCCAGGTAGCCTTCTCCTACATTGTCAACTTGCCTTCTTTTCATACTCACATTTTTCTCCCTTTTCAAATTCGTGGGTAATGGGAAAAAAGTTAACATTTTGAATTTAATTATCATTGTCAGCCATTATTGCTGCCTATTTAGTAGTTGCAACCTCTTGGTTCTCCACATGCATTCTTAATAACAGGACGTAGTGAGTTTTAAATTCCTTTAAGAGAATAATCTCTCTAAAGAGCTTTATATGTGGCTTCAGCTTTTAATGCTTGTATCCATGTGTCAAAATTATTTTGTTGAACTTTCTTAAATTCAAACTAGGTTTGCCCAAGCTGATTTCTTAAATTCTGTAAGCTTTCCCTATATGCCTGAGACAGTAATTCATGTACAGACATTACACTCTTTTTCACTGTCATCCTCCTGAGAAGCCTCCTCTGACAATAAAACATGGCTTTTCTGTGCTTAACCTGCTAATTTACTCTGCATAGGCAGTGTCTGTCCTTTTTTGTTTGCCAGGTTCATTTATCTATCCATTTTCTCAGTTGACATGAAGAATGCATCCACATCCTTTCCCTCAAACTTTGGGAGGGCCTGTGCAAACTTTCGGCTGAACCTCAAATTCAGACTCAGATTTCCCCATCAGGGCCTATATCAGTATTTAACATTTCCTGCTTCAGCAGCATCATTTTGATTTGATGTTCACATTGGCCTGCTTTCATTTTCTCTTTCGCTTCTAATTGTAAGCTCATTTCAGTTTTTAGTTCCTTCATTCTCTCTTAATGCTTCTAGCCACTTCAATTATATCTGAAGATCACGTGATCCAGTGTTTCATTATCCAAAATACTCTGCCTCCTCTTTACTTCCTGTAAGCTCAAGTGCTGTGCCAGTGCTCTAGTAATTTCTGCCTTTCGAGCTGTCAGACAGTGCCAACTCCATTTACTTACTCGGTTTTGAAAGTTCATTTAAGGTTATAAGGGACGACTGTGCCACCTAAAGGAAATCCTTTGCCATTTCCAGTTCCATGTTTTATTATATTTTCTAATCAGTCTGTTCAGAGATGTTATTACCCATCTTTGCAGGAGGTGTGATGTGAACCCCAGGCCTCTAGGCTCAGAAGTAGGCTGACCACCATTGCCCTACAAGAGTTCTTATTTCCACATCTTAAACACTGTACAGAGCCAGGTGTTTTCTTTCACCTTTGTCATTTGCCAATACCACACCTGAATTCTCGCTGCCTCTGTTTCAACTCCAATCCAGTCCCAGCCAGGTGTCTCCAAACATTGTCAAACTCACTGGAAGAAAATGAGGACTTCTGATGCTGGAGATCAAAGTCAAAAAGGGTAGCGCTGGAAAAGCACAGCTGGTCAGGCAGCATGCAAGGAGCAGGATCCTGATGAAGAGCTTGTGCCTGAAACATCGACTTTCCTGTTCTTCAGATGCTGCCTGACCGGCTGTGCTTTTCCAGTGCCACACTTTTTGACTAGTTCAGTGGAAGGCAAGCCCCAGTATTCCTGGAGTTATAATAAAAGTTAAAGTTTCTTTTAAAAGAAAGATGCTACATCCCATACATCTGATTTTCAGATCCAGGTTTTCATACTTAATAAGAAATCACTTTTTATTTCAGGTCATTATGGTCACAGGTAAACGATTGAACTAAATTGCAAACAATTTTCCTTCTAAGCTTTATGTGCAACTACTCCAATGGTCTGCACATACTGAGCAGCATTAGCACACTAATTGCTGCAATGCCCTCTGACCTCAGAGATCCATGAGGCCAGTAAGAAAATTGGAGGGAATACTGCTTATCAACTCCCCTTATGCAAACAAACAGATGAATATGGTTGCCAGAAGATACGGAAGCCTTTAAAACCAACAGAGGATAAATAAAAAAGCAATGGAGTGGGGGGATGGAAGAAAATGAAATGTGAGGATGAACTAGCTAGTAATATAAAAGAAGATTGCAAGAGATTTTTTATTTTTGCTATCTAAAAGACACGAGCAAGGCAAGAGTGGACACTGGACCACTGGAAAATGAGACTGGAGAAGTAGTGATGGGAGACAACAAAATGGTGGAAGAATCGAATAGATACTTTGCATCAGTCTTCATGGTGGAAGACATCAGCAGTATACCAGAACTTCAAGAATCAGGGGGCAGAGGAGATAGCTGCGGAGATTGTAGAGGCATTGGTGGTGATCTTTCAGAAATCACCAGTTGGGGAGTGTCCCAGGGTACTGGAAATGGCTAATGGAATCGCCCTGTTTAGGAAGGAAGGGAGGCAGAAAACAGGAAACTAAAGGCTAGTTAGCCTAACCTCAGTCATTGAGAAGTTTTCAGAGCCCATTATTAAGCATAAGATTGAAGAGGACTTGGTAGTGCATGTTAAAATAGGGCTGAGTCAGCACTGCTTTGTCACGGGAAGGTCATGCCTGACAAACCTGTTAGAATTCTTTGATGAGGTAATGAGCAAGTTAGAGAAAGAAGAGCTAGTGGATATGATCTATTTGGATTTCCAAAAGGCCTTTGACAAGGTGTCACACAAGAGGCTGCAGAATAAAATAAAAGCCCATGGTGTTAGGGGCAAGATACTGACATGGACAGAGGATTGGGTGACTGTCAGAAGGCAGAGAGTGGGGATAAAGGGGTCTTTTTCAGGATAGCAGCTGGTGACTGGTGGAGTTCTGCAGGGGTCTATGTTGGGACCACAGGTATGCACATTACATATTAATGATCTGGGCCAAGGAACTGAGGGCATTGTTGCTAAGTTTGCAGATTAATACAAAGATAGATGGAGGGACAGGTAGTGTTAAGGAAGCAGGGAAACTGGACAGGCTGGGAGAGTGGGGCAAAAAGTGGCAGATGGAATAAAATGTGGGAAAGTGTGAGGGGGTTGTGCACTTTGGAAGGAAGAATAGAGGCATGGACTATTCTTTAAACAGGGAACAGATTTGGAAATCTGAATCACAAAGGGACTTGGGAGTCTTAGTTCAGGATTGTCTTAATTAGCATTCATT
This sequence comes from Chiloscyllium plagiosum, assembly GCF_004010195.1. Taxonomy (NCBI): domain Eukaryota; kingdom Metazoa; phylum Chordata; class Chondrichthyes; order Orectolobiformes; family Hemiscylliidae; genus Chiloscyllium; species Chiloscyllium plagiosum. Next base: position 36,600,530 of record NC_057723.1, read on the forward strand.
TCAAGAGGGCTAAAGGACAAGAGCAGAGATGTATTGTTGAGGCAACGTAAGGCACTGGTCAGATCGCATTTGAAATGTTATGAGCAGTTTTAGGCCCCATATCTAAGGAAGGCTGTGCTGGCATTAGAGGGAATATAGAGGAGATTTATAAGAATGATCCAGATGATGCAGGGCTTGTCATATGAGGAGTGGTTGAGGACTCTGGGTCTGTACTCAATGAGTTTAGAATGATGAGGGGAGATCTCATTGAAACTTAGAATATTGTGGGCTTGGATAGAGTGCACATGAGAAGATGTTTCCATTATTAGGAGAGACTAGAACCTGAGGACACAGCCTCAGAGTGAAGGGACCACCTTTCAAACCATGTCCTTTGCAGCAATGAGGCAAAGTTACTGAATATATTTAAGATAGTGATAGGTTCTTGATTAGTGAGGAGATCAAGGGTTATAGGGAGAAGGCAGCAGAATGGGATTGAGAAACCTATCAGCCATATCGATGGGCTAAATGGCCTAATTCCTCCTCCTTTATTTTGTGGTCTCTTATAAACAGGAGTTTAAAAAGCACATAGGGAGGGAAAACTAGAACATCAATTCTGTAGTCTTTGTTCACCAGATTTCGTGGTTGTTTTTTGCTAATCTGAAGGTTTTTCCTTGAGTTCCCTTTTTCTGAATGTTTCCAAGGTTTGCAAGAGGTACAGTGTGGCTAGTTCATTTATGAAAGGTCTCTGATCTAAAAATTCATTTCAAAATCTCAACGTGCAGCATTCGCTGAAAGAAAGATAAATTGGTTTTCTCAGGTTTAAACTAACTTGCGGCAGAGACCTGAGGGAGTTTTTGGCGGCTGCAAACCTGTTTGTTTCCCTTCTGGTCTGACTAATTTTTCACTTTTGTTCACAGCCCAAGTCTGTTCAACAACCCGACAACCAGTCACATGGTTTTTGGGAGGCAGAGGACCTTTGTCATTGCTGGCCACCTGTCCACAAACCATTCAGCTTCACTTGTAATAACAACCCTTCCACTCCTGTTTGTTTCCACATTGCTGGAACCCACAGCTACACAAACAGAGTTCGCAATTGGTGTCAAATCCCATGCTTTCAAAAAGTTCAACCACCTTTGTAAATTTCTGGTTTAAAACTGTTCTTTTTCATTTCAATCTACAGTTTTAAAATGCATTTTTTTTTAATTTTAATTTTTTGCTCCATATTTCCATCATTTAAAAAGATGAGAAAGAAACCAACTTAGATCCACCACAGGAAGTGATGTAAATAAACTGCATTGGCACATCTTCAAGGTAGAGGTTCAAATCTTACAGATGACAAATTGTTTGTTCATGTTTTTTGGACAGTATACCTTTGAAATTCCAAACTAGTGTATCTGTCTTAGGTACACTTTGGGACAAATTGCACAGGCTACAATATTGGAAAAGTGGTAGCATAACTTTCTCACCAGTACTGTTTAAAAACAGTCACAAGCTATTTTGTTAAGTTGCTGGTCAATTATTTCTAACTGTTACCTTGATCCTATAAGTAATTCAAGCTTTCCATTATTGTCTAATGTTGAAGATGTCTACCAGTGAGTGGTATGGCAGATGCTGAAGGAGCTTTTACTTACTTCAAGATTTCTGCATAAATCAATTGCTCTCCAATAGGGGGTGCACTGGTAGACATTCCCCTTGGAATGCAACATCGCTTTGGGAATGAATAAAGACCATTGTCAAGCTGCAAGAAGAGGGCAGAGGTGGTGGTGAACACTTAGCAGATTATGACTCTACTGATTGAACAGACTCGTAGTACAGAAACAGATCCTTCTGACAAAATAGTCCACGCCGATCATAATTCCAAAATGAACTAGTCCCACCTGCATGTGCTTGGTCAATATCCCCCCCCAAACATTGCTTATTCACATACTTATTTTTTAAACATTGTAACTGTACCAGCCTCCACCACTTCCCCTGGAAGTTCATTCCACACGCAAACCATCCTCTGTTCAAAGTTTGTGAGAAGATTTGTAGCTCGGGTGCTCGTTGCTGTGGTTCTGTTCGTCGAGCTGGAAGTTTTTGTTGCAAACGTTTCGTCCCCTGTCTAGGTGACATCCTCAGTGCTTGGTAGCCTCCTGTGAAGCGCTTCTGTGGTGTTTCCTCCGGCATTTATAGTGGCCTGTCCCTGCCGCTTCCAGTTGTCAGTTTCAGCTGTCTGCTGTAGTAGCCGGTATATTGGGTCCAGGTCGATGTATTTGTTGATGGAGTTTGTGGATGAGTGCCATGCTTCTAGGAATTCCCTGGCTGTTCTTTGTTTCGCTTGCCCTATAATGGTAGTGTTGTCCCAGTCAAATTCATGTTGCTTGTCGTCTGCGTGTGTGGCTACTAGGGATAGCTGGTCGTGTTGTTTCGTGGCTAGTTGATGTTCGTAGATGTGGATCGTTAGCTGTCTTCCAGTTTGTCCTATATAATGTTTTGTGCAGTCCTTGCATCCTCTGTGTAAAAAATTTGCTTCTCACATCTTTTTAAATTCTTTCTCCGCTCACCTTAAAAATATGCCCCCAGTTGTGAAATCCCCCACCCTCGGGAGAAGGTATCTGTCATTCATCTTACCTATACCCCTCATGATTTTAAAAACCTCTATAAGGTCACTCTTCAACTACCTATGTTTGAGTGAAAAACGTCCCAACCTATTCATATAATTCAAAGCCTCCATTCCCAGCAACATCCTGGAAAATCTATTCTGAACCCTGTCCACCTTAATAATATCCTTCCTATAAGAAGGCAACAAGAGTTGGACACAGTACTCCAGAAGAGGCCTCACCAAAATCCTGAACAACCTTATCATAGTTTTGCTAAGTGAACCTTAACGGCACCAATGTCTCTACACCTCAGTAATGATTAAAAAATGCTATTAGTTGCAGTTCAAACAGCCCCTTGTGGGCATTGCATGTTATACCTCTGATTGTGTACCAACTTGCATTATTGAGTGAGGGAGGTGTATCAATCAGTTTGGCTGTCATGGCTGCCATGATTGAATAGTTGGCAGTTTGTGAGAGCTGTGAGGTGTTGAGGTTTGCAGCTGTGTTAAGTATATGAGTTAATTCCCAGTTAAAACCCTGATTCTTGCAGAGTTGGCTTGAGGAAGATGTTTTGTTTAGGTTTGGTAAACACTTGTGAGTAGCCAGTGACTTCTGGTAAAAATGTGTGTGCACATGGCCAAACGAAAGCAGATTCTCTACTAAAGTTGTGGTGGTCTCTACAGCTGAACAACTTGTTGATGAGGCCTGAAAGTAATTGTGGCTTGGGTCAGGTAATGAAGGGAATGTGTGGAACTCTATGATTTCATAAGAAATTAAGGAAGAAACTCTGAGGAAGAAAACCATGTGCAAAATATGCACACTGTTTGAATGAACATTTGGAGTACTACATATTAGCTGCTGTTTATTCTCTTAGCAAGCATCGTGTCTATAAAGACAATTAACTAAAGAAATGAAGTAGAGTTTCTTAGTAGCCTCTCTAGCAACAGCAGAAAAATAGAAAACACTGTTAACAGAAGTTTTTAAAGAAAATATTGCTCAACATTTAAAAAATTGAGCAGATTCATTGATCATTTACAGCTACTATTGACCAAAGAGCGAGTGCACAGGATGCAATAACATACCTGAGCAGATTTGTAAATCCTACTTTGTTGTCTGGACTGACCAAACTCTGCAAACAAAAACCCACAGACCCTATTGTAAGTACTTTTGAGTTATTGAATCTTGTAAATGTGTTAAATGCTTATAGACTCATACCTGTTTACCTACAATATTTTTTCATTATACTTAAACTGGAATAATTTTAAGCAATTTATGCCCTGTTCAAATCCAACTCTTAATGCTGGAATTTTTAAACTATTGTAAGGTCTGCATTATTTTGATCTGTTGTAAATTGTTGTAAGAATGTTTTGCTGCAGTATTTCTAGCCTCTGACCTGCTCTTGTAGCCACTGTTTTGATATGGCTAGTTTATTTCAATTTCTGGTCAATAATAATTCCCAGGATGTTGATAGTGGGGGATTTTGTAGTGGTAATGCCATTGACATTAATTTGCAAGTCCTCTCTGAACTCAGAGGAGAAGTTCGGCTAATCTGGTACCAATATTTGAGAAGGTTGGTAAGGATAAATCAGTGCACTATAGGCCAATGGGGTGAACATCACTCATCAGAAAAGTACCAGAAGAAAATTTCTATGGGACAGAATCCATCTCCACTTGGAGAGACAAGGATTATTCAGCAGGAAATCATGTCTGACAAATTTGAATGAATATTTTGAGGAGGTGACTAAATGTATGGTCAAGGATGTCGTGCAATGAATATAGTCTCCATGGACTTCAGTATGCTTTTGAACAAGGTCTTGTGCATGGGAGACTAGTCAAGAAGAGTCCATTGGATCCAGTGCAATTTGACAAATTGGATCCAAAATTGACTTCTGTGGCAGGAGGCAGGGTTGATGGGTGAAAGGTGTTTTTGTAACTAGAAACCTGTGTTTGGTGGCATTCTTCAGGATTCTGCATTGGTGTTTGTTGTATACATTAATAATCTAAATGTGAATATCAGAAATGTGATAAGTAAGTTTACAGAAGACATTAAAATAATGATGTTCATAGCAAGGAGAAAAACCTTGGACAACAGGCTGACCAGATGGATTCAACAGTTTAGTCCTGAAAGGCATGAAGTGAGAGGACTAATATTGCAAGGGAGTACAAGAGAAGCAAGGTTATGATGTAGATTTATATAGTGTTAATTAGGCCACAACTGGAGTGCAGTGTGGAGTTCTGCTCAACACGCTATAGGAAACATGTGATTACATGAGGGAGTGAAGAAGAAATTCACTATAGTATTGCCTTGGCTGTTGTGATTCAGCTTGTTTTTCTCAGAACAGAGCAGGCTGAGGCTGACTGAGGTGTACAGAATTGTGAGGGGTGTAGATAGGGTAGACAGGAAGAAACTTTCCCCCTTAGTGGAGGGATCAAAAACCATGGGGGCAGAGATTGAAAAATAGAGGCAGGAAATTTAGAGTGCATTTAAGGAAGAGGTGGTGGGTATCTGGAATTTACTGTCTGAAAAGGTGGTGGAGGTGGCAACCATCATAACATTTAAGAAGCATTTAGATAATCATTTGAAATTTCTTAAGATACAAAACCACGAATCAAGTGCCGGGAAATGGGACCAGAGAAGAGAGATGCTTGATGACTGGAATGGACATGATGGCCATTAGGATGGCTTGTACATAAGATTTAGTAGCAGAATCTGAGATTAAATTGAGTTCATTTGTTGGGAATAATAGAGAGAGATTTGATCTGTTCCATTGCAAAATAAGAAAACTAGATGCTAAAGTTGGTTGAAAATGGCTTCACTGGCTAGCACATGCATGCATCAAATTAATATCCATGAATAATAATAATGGTTTAATGTAGTTTGATAAACTGTATTCTCTTCTACAGACCTGGCTTGCAGATTGGTTGCTTGCAAACAATCCCAACAAACCAAACATTTGTGAAGGTATAGCAGAAGAGCAATGAAAATAGCTACTCTCACAGCCAGGACACTTGATGGAAAAGCAAAAAGCAACTTAAGAAAAAAATCAGGAAAAGTGTACTACAACGATAATTTAATCACAGCAAATCACTGATGACTTGGAGTTCTTATATGATTCTGAACGAGATTGTCAAATTTACATATGACATGATTGTAATCTTTTTCCTTGAAGTAGACAACTTTTGAAATTCTAGGGAATTGCGTAGAGAATAAATTTACAGGGTTCCACAGTTTTTAAGCAAATAAAATCAATGTTAATATAGAAAGATAGAGAAGTAAAACAATGTACAATACATTAGAGTATAAGTTGTAAATGTACAGAATTATCATGAGTAAATATGGATTAACAGATAAACTGTGGTTGAATAATGCATACAAATAGCAGAAGCACTTAACATTGATCCGATTGGTCTCTCAACAACCCAACAAATTTTGTTTAAAATATTGGATTCATCACAAGGGCTTTCAAATCTTTATATTTGACAATCTAGCCTCTGCTCTTTTTCAGGCCATTCTAACTCAGACTGCCCCGTCAACGGATCACCTCCCAGTGGTCCAATCACTTCCCTGACACTGTGTTGCACTGGATTCCCAAGGCTGTATTTCAGCAACTACTTAGTTCCACCTGTTTTGCTGATAGCTCCATTAAGATGGAGATACTTGCCCTGTATTTCTATGAACTCCTGCTCCAGGACTGTACCATGAAAATATTGCTCATAAACTTCCTGGAATCCCAAATCTCATGCAGTAATAGTCCACAGAGTTTCTTCAGAGTCTGAACCGTCTCTGTACCAAAACACTCCAGTGGTTTCTCCTGACTGCAGAGAGCTGCCAAACGGTTCCTGAGCCTTTAGTGAGACCCCAGTTCGTCAGGGCTCTCAGCGACATTCTCCTAATCCTTCTCTACCACTGATTAATATGGATTCCTGAACTGCTGTTCACTTATTCTTGTACTGGATTTGGTAACACAATAAAACCCCTTAAAAAGCACTATCTTTGTTCCTGGCAAGATGATACATAATGAGCAGATAATGTAATCTCACCATGCTACTTACTACTTCTACGAAGGGTGGAAAGAGTGGGGGAGGGGGGTGGTGGATCGCAGGGAGTGAAGGAGGGAGAGTGGTGGGGTGTTCAAGGGAGGGTGGGAGGAGAAGGGAGTGTGTGAGAGGGAGAGAGTGGGAGGGAAGGGGGAGAAAATGAGTGAGTGGTAGGGGTAAGGGAAAAAGATGTGAGGGAATCACAGATATATTGGCAATAGTTTTTAATTCCTCTCTGGCCACAGGAATTATTCCAGAAGACTGGAGGACATCCAATGTGGTACTGCTGTTCAAGAAAGGCATACAGGATTAACTAGGAATCTACAGGCCAGTCTGTACCCTCTGATGGGGAATCTACTGTACCAATTCTTAAGGACTGAATTATTTTGCATTTGAAGAGGTGAGGATTAATAAGAGCAATCAGGATGGTTTTGTTAGGGGAGTCGATAAAGTGTGGCATTGTTAAAAAAAAACACAGCAGGTCAGGCAGCATCTGAGGAGCAAGAGAGTCAACATTTCAGGCTTAACCCTTCATCAGGACTATTAAGGGGAGGCCCTGTCTGACCAACTTGATTGAAGTTTTTGAAGAGGCATTCAAGTGCATAGATGAGGACAATACATTTGATGTAGTTTATTTGGATTTCAACAAGGCTTTTGATAAGGCCCTGCATGGGAGACTGAAATAGCAAAAATAAGAACCCATCAGGTTCAAGAAAATTTGGCTAATTGAATTTGGAATTGGCAATGTGGCAGGAAGCAGAGATTGATGGTAGAGAGGTGTTTCATGACCGGAAGACTGTCCAGTTGAGCCCAGAGGGACCAATGTTGGGGCCTTTGCTGTTTTGTGTTAGATATAAATAAATTAGTCTAGAATGTAAGAGGATTGATCAGTAAATTTGTAGATGATATGAGAATTTGTTGGGCAGTAAATAGTGAGGAGGATAGCCTAAGATTGTCAGGCTGATCAGTGGCAATGGAATTCAATCTGAATTAATGAGAACTGATGCATTTGGGCAGGACAAACAAGGCAAGGGAATACATGAACAGTCAGACCCTGGGAAGTACTGCAGAATCAGAGAGACCTTAGTGTGCATGTCCAGTGGTCCCTCAAGATAGCAGAAAAGTAGACAAAGTGATTAAGAAGGCTTACTGGCCTTTATGAGCTGAGGCATTGATTTTAAGAACAGGGAAATTACGATCGAACTGTATAAAACATTGGATAGGTCGTAGATATTGTATGCAGTTCTGTTATGTGTTATGAGGGGATGTGATGTCACCAAATTGGGTGTAGATTTACCAGGATGTAACTTGGATGGAGGACTTTAGTTAATAAAGAGAGATTGGATAGACAAGGATTGTTTTCCTTGGAGCAGAGGAAACTGAGGGGGAACGTGATTGAGATCTGTAAAATTATGTGGGGTACTGACAGGGTACACAGAAAGGAAAAATGACACTCTTCCATCTCCATCATGCTCAAGATGGAATCTTGCAAAAAAAAAACTATCCATGGTGTCACGACTTCTAGCAGTCAGATGGATTGGCAGAACTTGTTATCAGCATCCTGGGTGCTATGAGTAATAAGTAATTTTAAGACAGCCCTCTTCCTCTCTGCTGCAAAGGGATAATGCACAATGTTTAAATACCTTGGCATGAAGGCTCAGAATATTTTTCAAACTATCTGACGAAGGAGCAGCACTCCGAAAGCTTGTACTTCCAAACAAACCTGTTGCACTTTAACCTGGTGTCGTGTGATTTTTTTAACAGAATATTTAAGAACCATTAGAATTAAGTGACATCGTGAACAAAATGTTTCCGCCCGGTTTCGAACCGGGGACCTTTCGCGTGTGAGGCGAACGTGATAACCACTACACTACGGAAACTGTGATGGACTAATCATCGCTGACAGCCACTTTGTTAAGTTTCGTAAATCCAGTTTTTGTTTAATGTTGATTTGTTTTTGTTGTTGGTTTCAATTTATTGATGAGCTAAATTGAGCGCTGCCGGCCCTTATATGTAAAATCTCAATATTTTTATCTAAGACCGAATAACGGCCGCAGTTTCGCAATTTAAATGGAAAGGACTGTGCGGGCTTTTCAGCGAACAATTTCAGACCCTCAGTTATTCTATCTTTACTCACTTGCCCTCGGTCATTGAATTTATTTGAAATCATTGCAAAATATTGAATAAAAAGAATTTTCCCTACTGCCACCCTCTCGCGAGGGGGAAAATGTTTCCGCCCGGTTTCGAACCGGGGACCTTTCGCGTGTTAGGCGAACGTGATAACCACTACACTACGGAAACGACATGCTAGAAGACCTCTACGATCTTTACTTCAAGTCAATCCATATCTGATAGTTCCATTGTTCGTCACTGTGATCGCATAGCTCGAGACTCGCGCTTCTTTCAAACGGCCGCCGCTAACGGCGCTCAACGGTCACAGTGTTGTCTTATTTCCCTTCTCCAATACCAGGGCTCACAAATCTTTGCACTTGACACCGCAGTTTTTTTGCTTTTGGGGGATGCATAGCAGCCCTTCCATTTTCTCTAACAATCATATTTGTTCGTTTCTATAAATGATGTCACACATAATTATTCAGGTGCATATATCCTTCCCCGACTGTGTCTGAGCTTTCCTTGGGAAGGAGGTTGTCCCCTTCTCCCCTCACTGAGCCCAGCAGCTCCCTTCGCTCAGAGTCAGGAGCAGGAATGGGAGAGGAGAGGAGAGCAGAGCCAGCGCTCTACATGTCAGCAAAGAATTATTTATCAACAGCAGCCGAATCGGGGGTGCAGTGTCGGACAAGGAAGTCTGGAAATTACTCAGAAACCTTGTCAGTTTTACCGTCGCCTCGTCAAGCTAGGTTGGTGGCGATCCATTGGTAAAAACACTAAATCGTCAATTGTATCAGTTTATTTAAGTTGTTGTTTACTAATAAAGTCAATGTATTTTACAGCGTAGAAACTGTCATTTTGCCCGTTGCACCTGCGTTGGCCCCACTGCAAGAGCTCTCCACTTTGCCCCACTTCTTTGGAACACCCACAGGAGTGTTTTTGCCGAGGACTGTATTTTGTAAACCTCTGCTAGTGAACCGCTGATATTTATTGAGGACCTAACTGAATGTCGTTCAGAGAAGGGCTAAAAGTCCAAAATTCACCCACAGGGATGTTCGCCACACTCGAGATATAGAACTGAGAGCCGTTCTGGTTAGCTATCGAGGACAATACCCACCACCATTACATACACATATTTCTATTAAACAATAACAACAAACAATTAAACTTTTTTAAAACAAGACCCATCGCCAGTTAAGATCCACTGTGCAAATGCCACAATCAATAAGCCCTCAAACGAAACATGACACCCAGGTATGATTGGGGAGGTGTTTGACATTCACGACCAAACGTTAGACAAGACCATCTATGTTACCTGTGATTAAAATTTGTAAGAGTTCGAGCGCCAAGGAGATGATATGTCTTGATACATCTTGTGTGAAAGATTTATTTCATTATATTCCAAGGAATCACATGAGGGTGTTGTTTAACTCAAAAAACATTTGCCATGTGCTCTCATGGGTCAGATCCTTTACTCAGTTCCATAATTTATCTTGCAAGATGTTTGTATTTATATCCTTTCTCTATCCAGGCAATTTTTAGCACTTTGTCATCTTCAAATTGAACTGCGATGACCACTGCAATTGCTTGTTCCTTTTTGAAAATTAGACTTGGTTTCCAAGCTATCTTTCCTTATCCCTCACCCATAGCTTGATGAATATTGTCAGCCATATTTGCTACTGTAATCTTATAATTTGGGCACAGCCTTATTGTGTTTTTTTTTATCTGAGCATTCTTCACAAATGGATAATTACCAGAAATATGGAATAGGGTCTATCACAGGACTTCACATCTGTGACACACTTTGTGCATGTAAAGTCTACCCCTGGATAGGCTAGTTCTTCCTGGACATAAACTATAACGCAATAGCAGGTTATTAATTAATATTGAAGGTTTGAAATTTTAATCCAGGAATTTGAGATTAGATCATTTTTATAATATGGTCCCAGATCCCTGGCTTTCAAGGTTTATCCATTTTGTTATCTCTCACTCTTTCCATGGTTGTATAAAAAGGTTTTCCTTTTATAAGTAAAATCAAAACTTTTGGTCTTTGCGACATTAATTACAAGACCAGCGTTGTCACAATATGATTGGACGAGTTTAAGATTTCTTTCTATTCCAGTGTGCGAGTCACTCGAAAGGGCACTATCATTTGGGATGTTAGAGAAGATTTGTAGCTCAGGTTGTAGATTCAGGTTGTAAGTTGGTTGTGTGGCTGTATGCTTAGGGCCAGCTTGAATCCTGGGTTCATTTATTTCAGAGTCGAGAGTGTGGTGCTGGAAAAGCACAGCAGGTCAGGTAGCATCCGAGGAGCGGGAGAATTGAAGTTTCAGGCATAAACCCTTCAGTCCTCACTTTCTCCTAGTTGATTTTAACCTTACTGTGAGGCTTCATCCAAGGATGCCTATTTTGAAGAAGTTCTCCAAAGGGCTTATGCCCAAAACGTTGATTCTCCTGCTCCTCAGATACTGCCTGACCTGCTGTACTTTTCCAGCACCACACTCTCTACTCTGACCTCCAGCATCTCAGTCCTCACTTTCTCCTCCTTTATTGATTTCAGGTTTGGAATTATACTTCCTTTTTTCGAAGAAGGACACAATTTCCCACAAGATATTAAGTTTTTCCAGTTCTTTCTTTCTATCCAAATTATCTTTTCCACAATACTGGAATGAAGCCTGGATCACTATATCTCTGGATGCCTCTAGTGATTCCCATTTTCAAATGATCGCAGCCAGAATTTGCTGTTTACCTGACAGCACCAACTCCAGCAGCAAGGACAGCATTCTCAAACTAGTAGACCTGTGACTCACAACCCACTCACCTTCAACAACACGATCTACAAACAAATCAAAGGGACGCCTATGGGATCACCAATATCAGGACTCTTAGCAGGAGCAGAGGTTAGAACGAACAGCCCTGCCCATGATTCAGCTCAAGCTTTGGGTCCGCTATGTGGACGACACCTTTGTCATCACGAAATGCAACAAATTAGAACCCACAAACACATAAACAACATCCTTACTGGTATAAAGTTCACCGATCAGGAAGAAAACAACAACAGACTTCCCTTCCTTGACGCCACAGTAGAATGAAAAGCCAATGGAGAGCTACAGACCAGCATCTACAGGAAAGCCATACACACTGACCAGATACTCAACTACATCCCAACAATCATCCCAACACCCACAAACGGAGCTGCATCAGGACATTATTTAAATGAGTCACAACCTACTCCAGCCACCACAAACTACGAGAAGCCAAGGAAAAACATCTATACAACGTATTCAGGAACAACAGGTGCCTGGTAAGTGCACTCTGCCGATTCCTACAAAATAGACCTATACAAGAAGACACAACATGCCCTGAGACTCTAGCCACCTGCCATACATCTCTGAGATGACGACCAGACTACTTCGGCCCTTAGACATCATGGTAGCCCACAAACCTACCACCACATTGAAACAGCTCCTGATAAATTTAAAGAACCCCATTCCAACAATCAGCAGAATGATACAAACTATCCTGCAAGAACTGCAACAAACATTACATTGGACAGATGGGCAGGAAACTAGTGAACAGGATACAGGAGCACCAACTAGCCACCAAAAGGTGTGACCGACTATTCTATTATCCATACACACAGATGAAGAAGGTTACCAGTTCAACTGGAACTGGAAGTAATATCACCCACCACAACAGACCAAGACAGATAAATAGCAAGCAAGACAGAACAACAGCGCCTCATCAGAGGCTCACTGATGATGTTACTTAGCATGCTGACAAAACATCTGAGAACAAATCTACTAGCTCAGTGAGTAAACAAACATCTGAAAACAAATCTGCCCGCTCAACGAGCAAACTTACAACCAGGGCACTGTCTTACGTGAAAGTCAAGAAGGAGAGATCAATTCTTTTGCTGTTTACTATCATGGCTGCTCCTGAATTGACTTCCTCAAGGGTGCACAATAACATCTAATGCAGTATTAATCACATTTGAAGATCATGATGTGAAGGGTGCCCGTGTTGGACTGGGGTGGACAAAGTTAAAAATCACACAACAGCAGATTATAGTCCAACAGGTTTATTTGGAAGCACTAGCTTTCAGAGTGCTGCTCCTTCGTCACATAGCTAGTGGAATAGGATCATAGGACACAGAATTTATAGCAAAAGATTATAGTGTCATACAACTGATGCAATATATTGAACAAACTTGTAGAATAGATTGCAGGTTTTGATTCATTAATGTGTAAATCCCAGAACTTCTTTCCAGTTACTTTCACGAGATAACGTAAAATTTTGTTAAAAAAAGGTGACATCTCAGCTCAGACAATGCATTAAAGTTGTACGGTTAGAGTCTGTATGTATTCCAATCTTGAGTCAGACTGGTTCTATTTCCAAAGTTGGAACTTATGAAATGTCACATGGATTATAAAAAATATTGACTGCCTACAAATGTGTGATTTTTGAACAAAATAGAATGTATCTGCAAATTCAATTCTGCAAATGCAAATTCACTCCATAGATTTATGTGTGTGTCTGTGTGTGTGCGCGCATGTGCGTGAGAGAGAGTGTGTGTGTAAGAGTCTGTGTATGTGCATACTTGATAGTGTGTATGTGTGAATGTGATGGAGTATATGCCTGTGGGAGAGTGTGCGCATGTTTGTGAGTGTAGGGTGTGTGTGTGTCTGAGAGAGAGTGTGTGTATGAAAGAGGGTCTGCGTAAGTGTGTGACTATTTATGTGTGTGTGAGAGTGTATAGTGTAGTGGGGTCCACCTGTAGTGTGACATGAACCCAAGGTTGAGGCTATACTCATGGGTACTGAACTTGGCTATAAGCCTCTGCTCGGCCATTCGGTGTTGTTGCGTATCCCAAAGTCTGCCTTGGAGGACAGTCACCCGAAGATCCGAGACTGAATGGTTCTGACCGTTGATGTGTTTCCCCAACTGGGAGGGAACGTGCCTGTCTGGTGATTGTTGCATGACGTCCATTCATCCATTATCCTAGCTTGGTCTCACAATGAACCATGCCTCAGGGCATCCTTGCCTGCAGCGTATCAGATAGACAACATTGGCTGAGTCACATGACACCTGCCCCGTATATGATGGGTGGTGTCCCCATGTGTAATGGTAGTATCCACGTCAACATACACGTCTTGCAGTGGTTGCCATGACAGGGTTGTACGGTGTTGTGGTTGATGTTGTCCTGAAGGCTGGGCAGTTTGCTGCAAACAATGGTCTGTTTAAGGTTTGGCGATTGTTTAAAGGCGAGAAGTGGAGGTGTAGAGAAGGTCTTGGCGAGATGCTCATCGATAAAGTGTTCCAGGCTGTGAAGAACATGGCATAGTTTCTCTAATCCTGGGAAGTACTGGACAGTTAAGGGTACCCTATAGGTTGCATCCTATCTGACAAAGGGGCAGTGCTCCAAAAGCTTCTACTTCCAAATAAACCTGTTGGACTGTAACTTTGTGTTGTGTGATTTTCAGTATTTGGAGATAGCAAGTCCCCTTGTTTTACTCCTTCGTCTATCGTGATTGAATTGCTTTTAGATCAGTTTGCTTCTATTATAGTTGTGTCATCTGTGTATATGTCAAGTGCTCAATAAGCTGCATGAAATTCTTTAGTGAACCAACTCACTGTAAGGCTTTCATGAGTAATTTATGGCCAACCGAGTTGAACGCTGTCACTGGATCGACAAAAGTAACTTTGTCTTTTTTATTCTGTTTGGTGTCTTTCGTAATATTTTCCAGAACCTTGATGTCCTCATTATAACCCGGGATTGCTGCCTGAAAGCCCCATCTGCCTGGGGTTAATATGAACCACCTCACTTAACCTTTTTTGCCATGATCTTCATAAACAGGCAAAGAAATGTAGGGCTGATGGTAACTGGCCTCTAGTTCCCAATGTCCTTTCAGCATTCTTTCCATTTTCTGAATTTGGAGCATCCAACTTTTCTTTAAAGGGTCCTGAAAGGTGCTAGTTTTTAACCAAAGTGAAAAGAGACTAGGTAGACATGAGATGTCTCGGTGATATTGAGGACTGCAGATGCTGGAGATTAGAGTCGAGAGTGCGGTGCTGGAAAAGCACAGCAGATCAGGCAGCATCTGAGGAGCAGGAGAGTCGACCTTTCAGGCAAAAGCCCTTCATCAGGAATCAGACATGAGATGTCACCATCTTGGATGTCTTGTATATTCTCCAGTGTCATGCTGTAGGGTCCTAGTGCACTTTAGAAGTCTAGCCCTTTCTCCCATTTTCCAGAGTATTTTGTAAATTTATGAAGATTATCCTTATTGTTAGGCATTGATTATTTTGTAATTAGCTTAGGCCACCGTGAGAGATATAGCCACTCAGAGCTACATAATGTAAAGCGCTTGGAACCACTAACTGCCAAGGCTAAACCAGGAAGGAGGAACTATAAATGGGCAGAAGATGAAACAAAACTTCTTCCTCACATGGAACAATAATTTATGAGATGCTTGTTTATCAATAAAAAGATTGTGGGCATCTTTACAACAAAAACACTCAAACAAATTTCTGATAAGAGAAAGACAGGGCAGCCGTGTGGCAGCTCCACCTATAGGGAAAACAGCCCCAGCCGATTCAGCCTCTTCCGATAGTTGAAATTCTCCAACCCTGGCAACGTCTTTGTAAATTTTTTCTGGACCTTTTCAGGTTTCACAACATCCTTCCGATAGAAAGGAGACCAGAATTGCATGCAATATTCCAACTGTGGCCTAACTAATGGCCTGTAGAGCAGCAATATGACCTCCCAACTCCTATACTCGCTGCTCTGACCAATAAAGGAAAGCATACCAAACGCCTTCTTCACTATATTATCCATCGATGACTCTACTTTCAAGGAACTATAGACTAGTATTCCAAGGTTTCTTTGTTCAGCAACACACCCAAAGACCTTACCAATAAGTGTGTGAGTCCTGCTCTGATTTACTTTCCCAAAATGCAGTACCTTGTATTTATCTAAATTAAACTCCATTTGCCACTCTTCAGTCCATTTGCCCATTTGATCAAGATCCCATTGTGCTCTGAGGTCACCTTTTTCACTGTCTACTACACCTCCAATTTTGGTATCATCTGCAAACTTAGTAACTATACCGCCTATGTTCACATCTAAATCATTTATAAAAGTGATGAACAGCAGTGTACTCAGCACTGATCCTTGTGGCATACCACTGGTCACAAGCCTCCAGTCTGAAAAGCAACCCTCCACCACCACCCTCTGTCTTCTACTTTTGAGCCAGCTCTGTACCCAAATGGCTAGTCCTCCCTGTGTTTCATGAGATTTAACTTTGTTAACCAGTCTGCCATGAGGAACCTTGTTGAATGCCTTACTGAAGCCCATATAAATCACATCTTCTTCTCTGTCCTCATGAATCCTGTTTCTTATTTCTTCAAAAAACTCAATCACGTTCGTGAGACATGATTTCCCATGCATAAAGCCATCCCTAATCAGTCCTTGCCTTTCCAAATACACGTAAATCCTGTCCTTCAGGATTTCCTCCAACAACTTGCCCACTAATGATGTCAGGCTCATCGGTATATAGTTCCTTGGCTTTTCCTTACCACCTTTATTGAATAGTGGCACCATATTAGCTAACCTCCAGTCCTCCGGCACCTCACCTGTGATTATTGATGATACAAATATCTCAGCAAGGGGCCCAATAATCAGTTAGCTAGCTTCCCACAGAGTTCTAGGGTACACCTGATCAGGTCCTGGGGATTTATCCACTTTTATACATTATGGGACATCTAGCACCTCCTCCTCTGTAATATGGACATTTTTTAAGATGTCACCATCTATTTCATCACATTCCAATCTTCCATGTCCTCCGCAGTAAACACTGATGGAAAATATTCATTTACTGTCTCCCCCAGCTGTCTCCTGCGGATCCACACATAGGCCACTTTGCTGATCTTTCAGAGGCCCTATTCTCTCCCTAGTTACACTTTTGTCCTTAATGTATTCATAAAAACCCGTTGGATTCTCTTTAACCCTATTTGCCAAAGATATCTCATGTCCCCTTTTTGTCCTCCTGATTTCCCTCTTAAGTATAGTCCTACTGCCTTTATACTCTTCGAAGGATTCACTTGATCTTTCCTATCTATACCTGACATATGTTTCCTTTTTTTCTAAATCAAAACTTCAATTTCTCTAGTCATCCAGCATTCCCTAAACTTACCAGCCTTTCCTTTCACCCTAACGGGAATATACTGTCTCTGGGCTCTCGTTATCTCAGTTTTCAAAGCTTCCATTTTCCAGCTGCCCCTTTACTTGCAAACATCCGCCCCAATCAGCTTTTGAAAGTTCTTGCCTAATATTGTCAAAATTAGCCTTCCACCAATTTAGAACTTCAGGTTTTAGATCAAGTCCATCCCTTTCCATCAATATTTTAAAACCAATCGAATTATGGTCACTGGCCCCAAAGTGCTCCCCCACTAACACCTCAGTCACCTGCCCTGCCTTATTTCCCAAGAGTAGGTCAAGTTTTGCAGCTTCTCTAGTAGGTACATCCACATACTGAATCAGAAAATTTTCTTGTACACACTTAACAAATTCCTCTCCATCTAAACCCCTAACTCTATGGCGGTCCCAGTCTTTGTTTGGCAAGTTAAAATCCCCTCCCATAACCACCCGATTATTCTTACAGATAACTGAAATCTCCTTACAAATTTGTTTCTCAATTTCCCGTTGAATATTAGGGGGTCTATAATACATGCCCAATAAAGTGATCATCCGTTTCTTATTTCTCAGTTCCACCTAAATAACTTCCCTGGATGTATTCCCAGGAATATCCTTCCTAAGTGCAGCAGTAATGCTATCCCTTATCAAAAAACGCCACTCCCCCTCCTGTCTTGCTCCCCTTTCTATTCTCCCAAGGCATTTGTATCCTGAAACATTAAGTTGCCAGTCCTATCCATCCCTGAGCCAATTTCCTGTAATTGTTATGATATCTTAGTCCCATGTTCCTAGCCATGCCCTGAGTTCATCTGCTGTCCCTGTTAGGCTCCTTGTATTGAAGTAAATACAGTTTAAATTATCAGTCCTACCTTATTCTCTGCTTTGTTCGTGCCTGCCCTGACTGTTTGACAGTTCCCTTTTCCACCTGTACCAGTCTTAGATTTATCTCTTTTCTCACTATTTTCCTGGGTTCCCCCCCCCCCCGCCATCTTACTGGTTTAAACTCTCCTGAGCAGCTCTAGCAAAACTCCCTGCCAGTATATTAGTCCCCTTCCAATTCAGGTGCAATCCGTCCTACTTGTACAGGTCACTTCTGTCCCAGAAGAGATTCTAATGATTTAAAAATGTGAACCCTTCTCCCCTGCATCAGTTCTTCAGCCACGCATTCATCTGCTCTATCCTCCTATTTCTATCCTTACTAGCTCGTAGCTCCGGGAGTAATCCAGATATTACTACCCTCGAGGACCTCCTTTTTAAATTCCTCCCTAACTTTCTAGATTCTCCCTTCAGAATCTCATCATTTTCCCTTCTTATATTGTTAGGTCCAATGTGTACAATGCCTTCCTGCTGGTCCCTTTCCCTTTTGAGAACATTCTGCACCCTCTCTGAGATACGCTTGATCCTGGAACCAGGGAGACAGCGCAACATTCTGATTTTTCACTGCTGGCTGCAGAAATGTCTGTCTGTGCCTCTGACTAGAGAGTCCCCTATCAAAATCAATCGCTTGGCACCCAAAGGGTTTTTACAAATATATTAAGGACAAAAGGGTAACTAGGGAGAGAATAAGGCCCCTCAAAGATCAGTAAGGCGGCCTTTGTGTGGAGCCACAAAAAATGGGGGAGACACTAAATGAATATTTTGCATCAATATTTACTGTGGAAAAGGATATGGAAGATATAGACTGTAGGGAAATAGATGGTGACATCTTGCAAAATGTCCAGATTACAGAGGAGAAAGTGCTGGACGTCTTGAAATGGCTAAAGGTGGATAAATCCCCAGGACCTGATCAGGTGTACCTGAGAACTCTGTGGGAAGCTAGAGAAGTGATTGCTGGGCCTCGCTGAGATATTTGTATCATCGATAGTCACAGGTGAGGTGCTGGAAGACTGGAGGTTGGCAAATGTGGTGCCACTGTTTAAGAAGGGCAGTAAAGACAAGGCAGGGAACTAT